>NC_056733.1:1087340664-1087545664 GCF_019279795.1 Protopterus annectens | reverse complement strand
TAGAGCAGGCTCCCAAAAGACGCAAAGGGTTTATTGTTTATTTTTGCTACCGCATAAATGAGTCAGGACATATTGATTAATAGGTTAGCCTGAAGCCTGGAAAACAGTCATTGTTGTAATGTCACACACCCTACAGCAGTTCACCTACAATATGGACTGACCAAGCATAACAATTTTGGTTACTTTTAAGTATTTCTTTCCAAATTACATTTTACTAAGCTGAAAACCTTTCCTTACAGTAGGCTCCAGTACTTGCCTTAATTTCTTTAATTTTGCAGCAACTTAAACATCCTGAAAATTATATATACTTAAATAATCCACTATTCAAATATAATTAACTATTTCTTCTGTTTTCCAATCCCTCTCACCTCCTCATCAACCTCAATCATCTCCTTCCCACAATTCTACTCCTTACCTCAAAATGCTTGAATATACACTTCCTTTTAAATTACTGCTATACAATTTAATTGTAGCTCACTACATGACTGCTTCACTGACTGTGGTTATCATATAGTTCTTCACTCTGTAATACCTGTAGACTGATTTAGGTCAGTCCATATTGCAGGTGAACTCGTGCAGGGTGTATGGCATTACAATGACTGTTTTCCAGGCTTCAGGCTAATCTACTAATCAATATATATAAAATAGATCAGTGTTCAAACTGTACATTTAAACATCACAATGCTGTACTACCTAATTGCTGTTATCCATAAAAAAAAAACACTGCAGATGTGATATATTTGTGCACAACAGCAATGGTAACTTGGTGATATTTTCCCTTTTTCCAGTGTTTGACTGGCTGTGGAATTGGTATATAACAAAGTTCAAGGAGTGTGTATGTGCTTGCACTCCACACCTGGTGCAGGGGGGGGTTGCCTTCTGCAAACAACAAAAGCTTTTTTTAAAAGGTTTTTTTTGAGTGGAAGATTTGATGGTTGATATTTTCCAGCTGACAAACTTGGTTCTGACTTAACAAGATGTAAGGGAACTGTGTGCATCATCTATTGATTATCTCATGTAACACTTCCTCTGGCATGGTCACTGCTGAAAAGGGTCCATGGAACAGTCAGTCTACCTTATAAACAAATGAATAAATAAAAAATAATAAACATAAAAAAAAACTCAACAATTTTACAGCATTTCTGAACACCAGAATTTTCAGATATTCTAATACTAAGGTCAGGGCAAATCAAAATTATCTAACTTTAATAACAGTACTTTACTTGATTTGCCAGAACAGAAGATTTTCTAAATAACTGCTGTTGATCTTTTATATGATACCAGCACTACTGATTGCTATTGTGCTTAATAATTTATTACCTGTCAATCTTGAGAGATAGCTGATTATTTGCATCCTTTATTGCATTTTGGGCTTCAGCATGTGTCATATTTTCTGCACCTTGACCATCTATAGCCAAAATTACATCGCCTGGGCAGAGATTTGCTAATGATGCTTTGCTTCCTGGAGTAATCTGAAGAGATTAGAAAGTAAAATTAGATTAAATATATTTAAGCCTTTTGTTTGCACAGTGAATTCTGACAATGTAGACGAGGAGTTAACTACAGAACCCTGAGGGAATCATAGTAGTTGGAAAGAAGACATAACACCTCATGTTAACACAAAAGACTCTGGTTAAGATTATTTTTATACGTGAACTACAACAACAGTATTAGGATTTGACAACAATTGCCAAAAAAAACTTATGCTACTTACTCCAAAACAACACCTTAATCAGAAACACATAGTTCATATTACCTGAAGTAATAACACAGAAATAAAAACTACAAGCCAATCTAAACTACTCGAAGTCATAACAGGTGACAACCTCAAATCTGATCACCACATACTTCATTCCATCAAGAAAACTCACCAAAAATTCAGCTTCCTCTATAGGGCTAAACATTATCTGACAGAACAAGCAAGGATTACCTTAGCAGCAACTTAACTTCTTCCATCTCTATTATACGCTTCCCCTCTTCTTACAAATATTAACACTATGTATAAAACTAAACTAACCTCCTGCTACTACAAAATAGCTACATTTGCAATCAAAAACCTTATAAAACACACCACTGCCTTGCATTAAATCAATTACACTGTCTTGAACTCCCAAGCCAGTTGACATACTCACAACTAACCATTGCCTACAACCTACTGTATTCTCTAGACAAATGCCCTGCATTAGAAAATACTCTACTTCACCCACTAGAGATCTTTGTTCTAGCAATTAACTTTTACTATGTATCAGTAAGACATTCAACACTGCTGCAGACTCTCTCTCTCTGCTCTCCTTACATGTCAAAACTCTGGAATGAAATCCCTCACAGTTAAAATAGATATAAAATTGAAATAGTTAAAAACTTTGCTTGAACAGCACCTATTCCAAAGATGGCTCTGTTCTTCCTGCTCACCTAGCCAGCCTCTTTGCTTCCCCATCTTTTTGTACTTTACCGCTCCTCCTCATAGTGCCCTTATTTCCAAAAATAAAGAAGTTATGTACTTACCATAACGTTCCATGTTTGTAGTCCATCTTGACTACATTCTTGCTGGATGGGTTCGGAGCCAGTTCTCGGCTCCAACTCCGCCGATACTAAAGCTCGAGAGCTTTTACTGGCTCGAGGCTAACCCCTATCCCATGGTGCATCACGGCAATTCCCCAGATCTTGTTTGCAAGAAAGTAACTACATACATAATAGTAACTATACTATCAATAACTATGCACATACAAACAGAATACTCTGTATTACTATCCATGCCATGTAATGGACAACTACAACAAGGTCAAACAGCATAATGGATAGTCTACCAGTTCCTCCAGGATACAGGAAGGGGGAAGGAGGGTGGGATGCAAGAATGTAGGCGAGATGGACTACAAATATGGAACATTATGGTAAGCACATAACTTCTTTATGTTATGTAGTCCTATCTCACCGTAATTTTTGCTAAATGGGACAGCGTCCCTAGCACCTTTATCCCGGGTGGCTCAAGCAAAGAGACTCTTTAGCACAGTGGACCCAAAGGATGACCTGTCCCGGGAGGCCAATCCAATTTGTAATGAATGACAAAGGTATGAGGTCTTGCCCAAGTAGCTGCTGCACAAATGGTATCAATTGGGAGTTTTGATCTAAAGGCATATGAAGTTGATACCTGCCCTAGTTGAATGGCCTTTTACTTTAGCAGGTAGTTGTTTCCCAGCAATTTTGTAAGCAAATGAGATGCAGTCTGAAAGCCATTTACACAAAGTGACCTTAGAGACAGGCAAGCCTTTGTTTTTCTCTGAGAAGGAAACAAACAATTGGTCCAATTTCCGAAAATCTTTAGTCCTCTGCAGGTAAAATAGGAGAATTCTGTAGACATCTAACTGGTGTAGTCTGTATTCTGATTTGTTACTGTAATTTGGGAAGAATACTGGTAATTTGATAGTTGTGTTTAGATCATGTTCTGAACATACCTTAGGAAGAAAGAAAGGATTAGTTCTGAGGTCGAATGGTGAGGGCTTGCAATTCTGAAACTCTCTTAGCAGATGTTATAGCAACTAAGAACAATGTCTTCCAAGACAACAATTTCAAGTCAGATGAAGAAGACGGTTCAAAAGGTGGAGAAATCAATGAGGCCAGAACTAAGTTCAAGCCCCAGGGCTCCAGTGGTTGCCTGACTGGAGGTCTGAGAAGGAGGACTCCTTTCAAAAAGGTTTTGCATAAAGAGTGAGACATAATTGGATTTCCCATGTCACCAAAATGATAATTAGAGATGGCAGCTAACTGAACTCTAATGGTAGCAGCTGTAGCTCCTTCTTGAAAAATAGATGCAAGGAAGGACAAGATAGACTCTATGGGAGCTGAATAGGGATCTATGCCTTGGTTAGCTGCCCAAATGGAAAACCTTTTCCATTTACTGGAATATAATTTCCTGGTGGAAGGCTTGTGTAAAGAAATCAGGATTTGTGTAACTGTTGGAGAAAGGGAAATACACCTGGCTATTCTTGGAACTGGAGCAACCATGCTGTTGATTTTAGAGTTTGGATGGTAGGATGTAACTGACCTGATTGATGAATCAGGAGGTCTGGAGATGGTTCCAGAATCCATGGTTCCTCCAAGAAATAGGGCCACAGGAAGGGGAACCAGACTTGGCGAGGCTAGTAAGGAGCAATGAGGATCAGGTTACTCTTCAACAGTTTTGCTTTCTGAATCACTTTTGGTATGAGAGGAAAGGGTGGAAAAGTATAAAGGAGTCCCGGAGGCCAATTGTGGAACAGAGCATCCCTGGGTAACATCCCCGGATGGGGAATGAGGGCAAAGTAGTTGCTGCACTTGGGGTTCATGTACATGGCGAATAGGTCGCAGCAAGGCTGGCCCCATTTTCGGAAAATCTCTTCTGCAACTTCTGTATTCAGGGACCACTCGTGAGACATCAGAATTCCTCGACTCAGTTTGTCTGCTATCACATTGGACTTCCTTGGAATGTGCATTACTGCCAGAAAGCACTGAGTGTCCATCGCCCATTTCCATACTCTTAGTGCCTCTCGACAAAGTGGGTAAGATTTGGTTCTCCCTTGCTTGTTTATGTACCACAATACAGACATATTGTCTGACTGAATCGCAATTGTCCTGGTGGGAAAAAAACTGTGAAATGCTTGCAACGCGTATAGCACCGCTCTCATCTCCAGAACATTTATATGCAAGTAGTTCTCATGATCCTGCCAAATACCGTGGACCGTCATTCCCAGATAATGCCCCCACCCTATCTGGGAAGCATCCGTGGTCAAGACTGCATTTTGTTGAGGGAGAGCAAGTGGATGACCTAATGAAGCTGATCCGTATGTAACCACCATGCTAGATCCTTCTTGCAGGAGTTTGTGATGAGTATTTGGTGAGATAAGGGAACATCCTGCATTGACCACTGGGCAAATAGTAGCCACTGAAGTACTCTGATGTGTAGATGGGCTAGGGGAACTAAAAGAATGGTGAAAGCCATAGTCCCTAGAACCTGAAGAACTATCCTGGCCTGTACTTTGTCTTTTTTCAGCAAGAATCTGACTTGGTTGTGCAATGATTCTATCCTTTCTGGTGTCAGTTTTGCTGTCATGGTGGTTGAGTCTATGTCTGAGCCTAAGAAGACAATGCGCTGCGATGGAGATAAGGCAGATTTTTTTAGATTTATTGTAATCCCTAATCTGGCACACAAGGATAAAGTCTCGTCACTGGCTCTGATATGCTGGTACTTGGTGGTAGCAGTGAGGAGCTAGTCGTCTAGGTATGGAAACACCTGGAATCCTTGATGTCTCAGATGAGCCATTACCACTGACATACATTTGGCGAATACTCTGGGGGCTGTAGTGAGGTCAAAGGGCAGTGTTCAAAATTGAAAATGACTGACTCCCAGCTGAAAGCACAGATGTCTTCTGGAGCGCCTGTCCATTTTGATATGGTAGTATGCATCCTGAAGATCTATGGAGCACATCCAATTGTCTTTCCCGATAAAGGGAAGAATTGACTGCAGAGTCTTCTTCTTCTTTCAGCTGCTCCCATCAGGGGTCTCCACAGCAAATCAACTGTTTCCATTTCTTCCTGTCCTCTGCATCTTGCTCTGTCACACCAACCACCGGCATGTCCTCTCTCACCACATCCATAAACCTTATCTTAGGCCTTCCTCTTTTCCTGTTACCTGGCAGCTTCATCCTTAGCATCTTTCTCCCAATATGCGCTGCATCACTCCTCAGCACATGTCCAAACCAACGTAATCTTCCCCCTCTGGCTTTGTCTCCAAACCTTCCAACCTGCGCTGACCCTCTAATATACTTATTCCTAATCCTGTCCATCCTCGTCACACCCAGTGCAAATCTTAACATCTTTAACTCTGCCACGTCAAGCTCTGACTCCTGCCTTTTTGTCAATGCCACTTTCTCCAAACCATATAACATAGCTGGTCTCACTACCCTCTTGTAGACCTTCCCTTTCACTCTTACTGGTACTCATCTGTCACAAATCACTCCTGACACTCTTCTCCACCCACTCCATCCTGCCTGTACTCTCTTCTTCACCTCTCTTCCACACTCATCATTACTCTGAACCGTTGATCCCAAGTATTTAAACTCATCCACCTTCGCCACCTCTACTCCCTGCATCCTCACCATTCCTCTGTCCTCCCTCTCATTCACACACATATATTCTGTCTTAGTCCTGCTGATCTTCATTCCTCTTCTCTCTAGAGCATATCTCCACCTCTCCAGGATCTCCTCCACCTGTTCCCTACTCCCACTACAGATCACAATGTCATCTGCAAACAACATAGTCCACGGGGACTCCTGTCTGATCTCATCTGTCAACCTTTCTATCACCATTACAAATAAGAAAGGGCTCAGAGCTGAAAGTACAGTTTTGTACCTACCATAAATGTAGATGTTCGAGTGTTCACACTGCTGCAGTCATTACACTTGGATTATCCTGCCATCAGGCGGTCCCGCAGTCGGCCAGAATTCCAAAGTCTTGGTCCAGCGTTGGTTGCTGTCGCTTCTTCCCTGACGTCAGTGTGCCAGGGGTATATAAGATGCATCCGAAGCCATTTTCTTCAGTTTTTCTTGCCCCAGATGTCAGGTGCCCCCAAGTAGGTAGGCAATACATACTGCTAATAAAACATACATAAAAAATAAAAACAATACCTTCAGTTACAAGCAAATACACCACAAAGGTTGTATAGGATAGAAAGGTATAGATAAGTCCAGCTAGGACAGAGAGGATGGAGGAAGGGTAACCTGGACTGCAGCAGTGTGAACACTCGAACATCTACATTTATGGTAGGTACAAAACTGTACTATGTTCATCGTGTTACACTGCTGCAGTCATTACACTTGGGTAGAATCCCAAAGCTAAGGTTGGGTGGCTGGTCTATAAAGAGTTAGGATTAGCTATGAGGCCCTGCAGAACTGCAGTGGCAAATCCTGCTCTGGATTTAGAGCAAAGAGGCAAGTGGTAATGCTTGGTAAAGGTGTGCACTGAGCTCCAAGTTGCAGCCTCCAAAATTTCCTTGGTTGGTACTCCTCTGAGAAAGGCTGTTGAAGTGGTTGTTGCTCTGGTAGAATGTGGCCTAATGTTATTAGAGACTGATTTTCCATGCTGTGTAGCAGTAACAAATACACTGTCCTATCCATTTGGAAATAGTCTGCTTTGAGATAGCCTTGCCCTGTGATCCTGCAGCATATGCTACAAACAGTTGCTCAGTTTTCCTGAAAGCTTTTGTTTTGTCCAAGCAGAAGCGTAGCTGCCTGTGTATGTCCAAAGAGTGCAGAAGTTTCTCCCCTTTATTCTGGGGATTTGGATAGAAAGTTGGCAAATGGATGGTTTGGTTAAGAGCCACACTAGATACCACCTTTGGCATGAAGGTAGTGTTTGTCCTTAAAGAAACCCTGTCCTGATGAAATATTATGAAAGGTTCCACTGCCATTAATGCCTGTAGCTCTGAGACTCTTCGTGCTGAAGTTACTGCCAGGAGCAGAGCTGTTTTCCATGATAAAAATTTTAGATCGGCTGTATTAGCTGGCTCAAAAGGAGGCAAGGTCAGTTTTTCCAAAACAAAATTGAGGTCCCACGGTGGTGTTGGTGCTCTCCGGGGCGGTCTTATGTTTTTAGCCCCTCTGAGGTACTGCTTTAGCAAGAGATGAGAGAATAAAGGAGGATCCGTGTTGTAATAAGCTGAGATGGCAGAGGCGTGGATCTTAATTGATGAGAAGGATAGGCCTTTGTCCAGCATCTCAGTTAAGTATTGTAAAATCTGAGGAATGTTTGGGACAAGAGGGTCAAGGCTTTGAGTCTGGTTCCAGGCACAGAATCTCTTCCATTTTTCTGAGTAAGATTTCCTGGTGCTAGGCCTCCTGGCCTCCAAAATGACATCCATAACAGCTTTAGAGAGAGGTGTTGCCTGTTTGACTAACGAATCTGCCATGCAGCCAGGTTTAGGGTTTTGAGCTGACCGTGCAGGATCTGATTGTTTTGTTGAGTCAGGAGGTGTGAAATTTGAGGCAAAATCCATGGTGGGTCTTGAGCTAAGTTCTTTAAGATTGGGTACCAGTGCTGGCGTGGCCAGTCTGGAGCAATCAGGATCATCTGTGGTTTTTCTTGTCTGGCTTTTAAGAGTACCTTTGAAAGGAGAGGTAGTGGTGAGAAGGCATAAACTTTTAGGCTTTTCCAGCTGAATGAAACAGCATCCACTTTCCATGCTTGTGTGTGGTAAGTCCTTGTGCAGAATTTTTGTAGTTGGCAATTCAGTGGGGAGGCAAAAAGATCTATGTCTGGGCACCCCCATTTTTGCGTTACCATGCTGAAGATTTGTGGATTCAATTTCCATTTGTGAGGGTCCATGATATTTCTGCTGAGATCGTCTGCCAGAGTATTTTTCATTCCTGGCAGGAATTGTGCTTGCAGATGAACTTGATAAGTTAGAGCTGTGTTCCACAAGGTCATGGCTTGCCTGCATAGGGGATAAGAACGAGTGCCCCCTTGCTTGTTTATGTACCACATTACTGTGGTGTTGTCTGTCTTTAATAATAATTGTCCTGGATGCAGAAGGTCCTTGAAAGCTGTTGGGGCATTTTGAACAGCCAACATCTCTTTTTGATTGATGTGAAGATGCATTTGGTCTGTGGTCCACTTGCCCTGAATACATTTTCCTGCCATGTGTGCTCCCCAGGCGTAATCCGAAGAATCTGTTGTTAGAGTCTGCCTGGCTGTGGGTAGAATGAAAGGCTGACCCTTACTGAGGTGACATGCCTGTGCCCACCATCGAAACTCCTGTTGTAGGCAGGGAATTATTGGTAGTACTGTTTCTAAATTGTGAGAGTGTTGAGTCCAAACATTTTTTAGGTACCATTGTAATTTCCTGATATGCAGTCTGGCATATGGAATTAGTAGTATGCAGGATGCCATGAATCCCAGGGCCTGTAGAATTTTTCTTGCAGGGAGATGGGACTTTTTTGCCAGTAATTGAAAATATTGAGTCAGTTGTCCTTGTTTGTCTGGCGTGAGATAAGCCATCTAGGCTGTTGTGTCCAAGCTGGCACCCAGGAATATTATCTGTTGTGAGGGCACTAGTTTTGACTTCTTTTCGTTTACTATGTACCATAGATAAATTAGCAGCCTTTTTACAAATGCCAGATGCTTTAGAAGAATGTCCTTTTTCTCTGCTTGAATGAGACAGTCGTCCAGGTATGGATATATTTGAATTCCTTTTTGTCTGTAAAATGCAATTACTGGTGCTAGGCACTTTGTAAAGACCCTGGGTGCAGTAGATAAGCCAAAGGGCAGTGCAGAGAATTGGTAGTGCATTGTACCCACTTTGAATCTGAGGTATCTTCTGCAATCTTGTCTGATAGGGACATGCAGGTATGCCTCTTTGAGGTCCAGATTAACAAGCCAAGCCTTCTTGCCCAGCATGGGAAGAAGCTGCTGTAGTGTCAACATTTTGAATTTCGGAACATCCAGGTAAGTATTTAGAGTTGAAAGGTCTAGTATGAGTCTCCAGGCTTTGTCCTTTCTGGGGACCAGGAAGAGTCTTGAGTAAAATCCTTGTCCTTGTTCCTGCTGTGGTACTTTTTGAATAGCTCTCATGTCCATGAGGGCTGAAATTTGTTTTTGAGCCTCTGCCCATTGATTTTGTGGCAGGTTTGGCATTCCCTTTAGCCTTGGTAAAGTGTGAAAGTGGAACCTGTATCCTTGAGACACAATATTCAGAACCCATTTGTCTTGGGTGATTGCCAATTTTGAGGAAAAAGTGCTAGTTTCCCCCCTAAGGGGGCTGCCAAAAGGGAAGTGCTTGGCATACGAAGGGGAAGTCATTGGGACTGTTTCCTGTAAGGTTGAGACTTGTCCTCACCTCCTTTTGGGGTTGAGGTACCCCACTGTCGTTGTCTGTAAGAGCCTTGGGGTTGAGATCTGCCTCTTGGGCATCTGTATCTGCCTCTCTGTGGCCTGTCTGACACTGGAAAGGACCAATTCTTTGTAGGCCAATTTCTGCTAAATCGAGGTGGCTGTACCTGTAAGAAATCTTTGACTGTTTGCATAGATTTAGCTTTATCCTCCATTTTCTTTAACACCTCTTCTGCCTTAACACCAAACAAGGTATCATGCTGTAAAGGAGCATCCAATAATTTTGCCTTAACACGGTCAGGTAAACTCTGTTCTTTTAACCAAGTATGTCTTCGAATCACAGAACCTGTAACTGCGGCTCTACAAGAGGCCTCTAAAGAATCAAAACCACATTGCAGAGTATGTTTTCCCACCTGTTCAACTGCATGCAATAAATCCTGCATTTCTTTATAGTCAGGAGCTTCTGAGCTTGTAAGCATTTTCTGTTTTAACTGAGCCATTAAATATAGTTGGTACTTAAGCATGTGAAAATGGCAATTTAAAGCCCTTACTGCTAAAGTTGCAGAAGTGTAAACTTTCTTCCCACATCTATCCAATGCTCTAAAATCTCTGTCAGAGGGGGCTGGATTTTTTGCAATGGAATCCTTAACCCCTTTGGGACCCTGGGAAATGGTTTCTGGGTCAGCAGAAGTGTTTTTATAAAGAAACTTGTAAGAGTCAGGGACTCTATAATACCTATCTGGCTTGGCTGGAGCAGGGGGCAAAGAATCAGGAGATAAGCTGGATTCAGAGAACACATCATCCACAATATCTAACAAAGGCGGAATACCAAGGGGCCTGTGCTGAGGCAATAAAAGGAAGTCCCTGAGCCTTTTCTTAGATTCTGAATAATCCTGACTTTCCCAATGGAAATGTTCCCTCATGGTATGTAAAGTTTCCCCAAAACAGTAATCCTCAGGAGGAGAGGCTGAAGGAATAGATTCTTCAGCATCAGAGTCCTCATAGGGGGGTAGAGAGTATCCCTGGTCTGAAGAGGAATCAGAGGAAATGGAAACTTGTTCAGAGGAATCATAGTCTGTATCCTGCCTAGACCTTTTTTCAGGAGGGGGATGGGAACCCCTGATTAGAGTAATGAGGTCTTCGGCCATTTTGAGCATCTGTTTCTTAGGCATGGAGGACTGTCCTGGAGAATGCTGTACTTGCTTCTTTGTCTTTAATGGTGTTTTTGTCTTGGCTGTTGCTTTAATGGTAAGTTGTGAAGGTCTGAAAACACCCTCAGAAGCCGATGCCTGCTCAGCGGCTCCGGACCCATCTGAGGGATTAGTTTCCGTAGGCCCAATACCTTGAGTTTCCAGAGGCCTAGTTGTCTCCACGTGGGAGTCGGAGGCAGCCTGTGGCTCTGAGGTAGCAGGTGTCAGGGGCTGCAAAAGCACCTCACTGAGAACCAGCGAACCAGCAACTGGCTTAGAAGAGGCTTCGTCATCGGTTTTGGACCTCGGATGCTTGTCTTTATCCTTGTCTTTGCGTTTTTTATGAATTGCAGTCGTTGGTTGTTCTGATGGCATTGTATAATTGAACATTCGGCCAAAGTAGTGCAAATCAAAATCAAAATATCGTTTCATAGTGCGTTTGTTAAATCTAGCACAAAACCGAGAACTAGTGACGTCGTGCTCAGGACCTAGGCATGGAATACAGTAAAAGTGGAAGTCCTTATGAGGTATTTACTTCCCACAAGAAATACAATTATTAACTTTTTCTGACATCGGTCTAAGGCAAGAAAAAAGTTTCCCCAACGGGGTACTTAGCTTTATTGAAGACTTCGTATCTGAAATTCGACTTCGAAAATCTCAGGAGTCGGCCGACCGGCACTTGCGAACTGCTTTTGCTTCGGGCACTATGCAGCAAGAAAGACTGAAGAAAATGGCGTCGGATGCATCTTATATACCCCTGGTGCACTGACGTCAGGGAAGAAGCGACAGCAACTGACGCCGGACCAAGACCTTGGAACTCTGGCCGACTGTGGGACTGCCTGATGGCAGGATAACCCAAGCGTAATGACTGCAGCAGTCTAACACGATGAACATCCTTGATGTAATCCCACCTCCACCTTAAATGCATCCGTCACTCCCACCGCAGACCTCAACGCTGTCACATTACCCTTGTACATATCCTGTACCACTCTTACATACTTTTCTGACACTCCTGACTTCCTCATACAATACCACAACTCCTCTCTAGGCACCCTGTCATATGCTTTCTCTAAATCCACAAAGACACAATGCAACTCCTTCTGACATTCTCTGTACTTTTCCATCAACACTCTCAAAGCAAACATCACATCTGTAGTTCTCTTTCCTGGCATGAAACCATACTGCTGATCACTAATCATCACCTCCCTTCTTAACCTAGCTTCCACTACTCTTTCCCATAACTTCATGCTGTGACTGATCAATTTAATCCCTCTGTAGTTACTACAGCTCTGCACATCACCCTTATTCTTAAAAATCGGTACCAAAACACTTTTTCTCCATTCCTTAGGCATCCTCTCACTTTCCAAGATTTCATTAAACAATCTAGTTAAAAACTCCACTGCCATTTCACCTAAACACCTCTATGCTTCCACAGGTATGTCATCTGGACCAACAGCCTTTCTGTTCTTCATCCTCTTCACAGCTATCCTTACTTCCTCCTTGCTAATCCACTGCACTTCATGATTGACTATCCGCACATCATCCAACCTTCTCTCCCTATCATTCTCTTCATTCCTCAGCCCCTTAAAGTACTCTTTCCATCTGATCAACACACTCTCCTCGCTTGTGAGTACGTTTCCCTCATTATCCTTTATCACCCTTACCTGTTGCACATCTTTACTAGCTCGGTCCCTCTGTCTAGCCAATCGGAACAGGTCCTTTTCTCTCTCCTTAGTGTCCAACCTTTTATACAACTCATCATACGCCTTATCCTTAGCCTTCACCACCTCTCTCTTTGCCATGCACCTCATCTCCTTATACTCTTGTCTACTTTCTTCATCTCTCTGACAATCCCACTTCTTCTTCGCCAACCTCTTTCTCTGTATACTCTCCTGTACTTCTTCTTTCCACCACCAGGTCTCCTTGTCCTCCTTCCTTGACTGCAGAGTGATCCTACGGAACTTTGACTTCTTTACAGACTTGTTGAATTTGCTGAGATCTAGAACTGATCTCCAGTTCCTTTTGGAACTAAAAAGAATTGTGAGTAAGTTCCGGATCCTATTTGCTCTGTGGGGACTTCTTGGATGACTCTTTTTTGAAGCAATGAGATGACTTCTGATTTTGCACGGTCTAAGTGAATGGGTGGCACATCTGGTAAAGACCGATTTACCAGGGGATTGGAAACAAAGGGGATGAGGTAACCTTTGAAATTATATTTTGTACCCAACGATCTTGGGAAATTTGTAGCCAGGCGCTTGGGTACAGTGAGAGACGACCCTCAACTGCCTCCAGAGACGGACAGTTTGGCAAACCCTCAGGGACGATGGAAGGGATGATCAGAGAAAGCATCTCTATCTCCCTGATGTTGCAGACTACCTCTGCCGTGAGCATGGCATCTTCCATTATATACTCCCCCTCTACCTCTGACCTTGTACCTGAGGGAAACCTTTTTGGGATTTATGGAACCACATTTTCCCTCCTGTTTGACCCTTGGGATAGGGTCTAGAAGGAAGGGAGAAACGGACTCCAACAGCAGATAATGTTTTCCCTTCCTGCTCATACCTGGTCAAAGTCTCTTTTACCTGAAGTCCAAAAAGAGTTGAACCATCAAAGTGGATGTTGGTAAAGGAAGACTTAAAGGATTCCATAAAGTTGCATAGATACATCCAGGAATGTCTCCTAAGAGAAATTCCTGCTGCGGCTGCCCTGCTCGCTCCGTCAGCTGCATAGGAAATCAGCCTCATGGAGGAGTTAGCAATAGATGTAAGGGTGGAGAGCTGCGCAGATACCTTGTCTGTGGATCCTGAAGCTACTAAACCCCAAAGGGTATCTCCCAACTCCTTCAGGAGATCCCTCTGAAGTCTAGTAAAATGGGACAGGTAATTCAGTGATCGTAAGGTAAATGCCACTGAAGAAAAGGTACACTTTCCATACCTATCCATTGTCCTAGACTCTTTATTAGGAGGATGGACATTTGAGGATGTCTCTAACAACTTTTTCGTGGCCACTGCTACCACCATGGCATCCACAGGAACTCCCTTAGAAAGATTTGTCTTCTGGAGCGGTCATAAATTTGTTGGCCTCCTCGGGACAGGCTCCACTGTGTCCGGGGAGGTCCAAGCTTTCTGGGATATGACCCCCAAAAGTTGGTCATATGGCGGTGTCACCCAGGAGGTGGAAGGTCAGGAACCAAAGGCCTCAAGGTGCACTGATTCATCCTCAGTAGGGTTAGAGGTCTTCCAATCACCCCTCTTCCTAAGGATTTCAAGGATGTTTGCAAAACAGACATTCTCAGAGAGGGATCTTGGGGACCCTTCTGACTCTTCCAAATCAGTGTCTGACGTGATAGACTCAGGTGAGTCGATGTGCTTCCTCTTACAAAGTCTCTTCCGAGGGACCTCTCCAGTGCGATAATCTGGGGAGGTCTCAGAAGAGGGGATACCTCCAATGGGGGGGCTCCTTGAGTCTCTGGTTCCCTACGCTGAGGGGCAGGCTGGGGAGAAGAGGTTGCTACCAGCTGCTGGAGGGATGTTGGGTCCAAAGGCATGGCTTTGGCACTGGACAAAGCTTTCTCTATTGCTTCGAAGGCCTTACCTCCTCGCTCAGAAGAAGACCTCCACTCTGAGGAAACGGAAGGTCGGCTCCGAGCAGTAGGGACAGGTTCTGAAGCAGACGTGGGAGCCGAGCTCACTCGAGCCGATGCACCGAGAGGGAAGGTCGGTTCCAGAGAAATACCAGGGTGACTATCTCTCTCAAAGTTGAATTGAGAATGTCGGCTCCCAGACCCCACGGCTCCAGACTGAGCTGATGAGGATAGAGTTATCAGTTCCGAGGAAGCAGGAAGAATTCTCGGAATCAAAGGATCCAGCACAGAAGGACCCGAAGCATTCGACTCCGAGAGCGAAGCAGTCGGAGGAGGAGCAGTAGCCTGAAGATGGGATGGCTCCGAAGCCTTTTGGTCTGGAGGAGCTAACATTTTAGCCAGGGCCGAGTCACAGAGCAGTCTCTTCACCACCCACTCGACATCCTCATCAGAAAGTGTCCTGCAGGAATGGGTGGAGATAGAAGGAGATCTCCTCCTTTCCAAAATAGGAGATCTTAAGGTTGGTGAAATGGGATCCAAAACAGGTGAGTGTCTCGATATAGAAGGTTGTCTCAGCATCGAAGAAACTGATGGCTCCAAGACAGAAGAAGCAGAATCAGAGCCATAACTCCTCAGCTCCATCGCTTTAGACTTCTTTGATGGTTCTGAAGCTGGAACCGATGGAGATTTTCTTTTCAGAGTTTTGGGAACTGTCTGACCAAGTTCCAGCTGTTTCTGGAAGGAACTAGTCATAAGGCCCCTGTCTATCAGTTTTCTTTTTCTTTCATTAAGAACCCTAGTACTAAAGGCATGACAGAAAGTACAGGGTTCTTGTAAATGAGCCTCTCCAAGACAGTACACACAGCTGGTGTGACTGTCAGTTAAAGATGTTTTTTGAGAACACTTGTTGCATGTTTTGAAAACCAGAAGGGCGGTGTTCTTTATGTTCTCTGTCTTTATCTTTGGACATATTCATGGTAAAAGAGATAACAATACAATACAATAACAAGAGAAGAAGAATTTTATATATATATATATATATATATATATATATATATATATATATATATATATATATTTTTTTTTTTTTTAATAAAGGAAAGAAGGACTAGCACTCAGAGAGGAAAGGCCCTCTAATTTAAATGGGCAACTACGGCCCTCTAACTAAAACGGGCCATACAATCCTCAAGAAAAGGGGACAAGGGAGCAAACTCTCTGAACAATCACACAGTTAATGGGTAAAACTCTTAATATAGAATAAGAGAAGAAAAATAGACAAAAATATCAAATATTATCAAAAAAATATTCTACTTAGCCAACGAGCCAGTAAGGAGACAACCTCAAAGCTTTTGCGGCAAATGAGATCTGGGGAATTGCCGTGATGCACCATGGGACAGGGGTTAGCCTCGAGCCAGTAAAAGCTCTTGAGCTTTAGTATTGGCCGAGTCATCCAGTAAGAATTACGGCAAGATAGGACTACATAACATCTTACTTTTTGTCTTTCTCTCACACCCTACCACTGACTACAATTCTTCCTCTGTCCACTTACCTTCCTGCTCATTTTCATAACTTCTCCTTTCATATATCTTATCATTTTTTAAGCTACATTCTATTTGACTTCTGTATATTATTACTAAACTCAAAAACACCCCAGTTTTATATTTTCCCTGCAGCCTTCATGCTATAAATACATAAATTGTTACTATATGTTATTTCTCTATTCAGTTATTAGCCAGTTTATGTTAGTCTCCTTCTTTTTTGAATTATTATTATTAGAATTCTTTTTATTGAAACTGGCTTTTACAATGCTTTTTATTGAAATTGGCTTTGTGGCTCCTTCTCTCTGTGGTTCTGTCACGCTTCTCACATTGGCTGATTGGTTGAAGAAGCAATACCCACTGAGTTGCATCATCATCCGGCCTCTCCACCCCAATCAGCTTACTCTGAATTACTGCTAGCAAGAACTTATACTGTGGATTCCTAAGTCCCCAAAACACAACACTACAAAACCGCTTCTTGCAACAAATAATGGTTGCTGCAGTCTGTCATTGCACTTCCCTACATAATTTCCAACACACACACACACACACACACACACACACACACACACACACACACACACACACACACACACACACACACACTCTCTTGTATCTCCCTATATAATTTCCTACAGACACAGATGCACACACATGCACAAACACACACACACACACACACACACACACACACACACACACACACACACACACACACACACACACACACACACACACACACACACACACACACACACACACACACACACACACACACACATGCGCGCGCGCGTGCACGCACAGTCTCAAACAACAATACAAGACCACTTCTTGAAGCAAATAATGGTTCCTGCAGTCTGTGATCACATCTCAATAGATCATTTCCTCCACACACCCACACACTCACATGCACACAGAAACAAGAAAATCTGTAATTCTCTCACTGAATAACTACTAAATTGGTACAGCTGTCATGACTAATTTGTACCGCCGAGTCCATACAGCTGTGATAAGTAATGCTGTGTACCGCTAAATCTGTACATACAGCTATTTACAAGACAACTAATGCATGCCACTTTTTGCTGTACATATTCCACTATTACTGAGAAATTCTTTCAGACTCAGCTCACTAACAAAAAGAAAGGGCCACTGCTTTGTGGACCTTGCGAGGAAGCCATCCGTTGTAACAAACTGTTTAATTTATTCCAGCTCTCTGTACCATAGCTCTCAAACAATCAAGATAAAGCTCAAAAGAATCAGGGAAAAGCCAGAACTAATCGGGTGCACTTTTAAAATATTATTCAGTTGAGAAAATTACAGCATAACTGATTGTAAATTAATATACATTTTTCCAACATAAAAGATTTTCCTTAACACCAAAAGGTTTGACAATTTATCTCCTGCAAACTCTATTCTGAAAACAGTGGTTCCCTAATTTTCATTGCAGACTCCTAATTTCAACCAGTAACTGCTAGTTCATGATACACTTGTTGTGGGTACCAAAATTTATAACAACTGAACAACCAGTATCTTAAACTCTACATCAGGTCATCCTGTTGTTTGATGCATTACAAGAAATGTACACATTAAGAAATGTGCGTGACAATTCACTCAGTTAATAAGCATTTAGGGTGACACTAACTGATTACCAAAAAGTAAAAAATAAAAATGTAAGTCAAAAAAAATTTTTTTTAATAAAAAATGCTTTTTATTGAGTCACTCTAAAAAGTAAAAAATAAAGAAGAAAAGTGAAAACTTTGCAAAGGAAAGTCAGACAAGCTGATTTCAGAAAAGCATTCAAGGTTAGTTTTGCTGATTCTGATAAGGACATACCAGAAGAAGTACCAAGAATCACCAAAACCAACCTTGAATGGAGTGTAAATAACTTTTTATCTAATGTTGCCAATTTTCTTTCTTTCATCAACTGTTGGGACAGAGTCCCAAGCTATGTAAAGTCTTTGGTGGACTCTAAGGATGGATCTTCCTGAGCACAGTTGAGACAAAGGCTGCTCTTCTCCTCAAGATCAGATCCAATTTGTAATGAGTAATAAAGGTACGAGGAATGGCCCAGCTGCACACATGTCGTCCATGGAAGCCCTAGATAGAAACACTGAATAAGTTGCCATGGAACTACTTGAATGGGCTCTTAAAAGTTTTGGTAAGTATAGACCCAACTTGTGTAGACAAATTATATGCAATCCGTCAGCCATCTGGCTAAAGTTTACTTTGCAACTGATTTGCCCAATTTAGAATCTGCAAAGGACACAAATAATTGATCTGTCTTCCTAATTTCTTTTGTTCTATGTAAGTAAAAATGTAATTGTCTGTGAATATCTAATAAATGCAACATATATTCACCTTTGTTTGAAAATTTAGGAAAGAAGACTAGCAGATTAATGGACTGGTTGATAATGGATTCTGACACCACCTTAAGAAGGAAAGAAGGGCTGGTATGTAATATGACTCTATCCCTATGAAAAACAAGTAGGGAGGTTTAGAGGATAATGCTTGAAGTTCCAAAATTCTTCTAGTAGAG
Source organism: Protopterus annectens (assembly GCF_019279795.1). Lineage (NCBI taxonomy): Eukaryota > Metazoa > Chordata > Ceratodontiformes > Protopteridae > Protopterus > Protopterus annectens. Next base: position 1,087,526,959 of record NC_056733.1, on the reverse strand, counting down.
GTAATGGCCACTAAAAAGACAGTTTTCCAGGTAAGGAACTTAAGATCACATTTTGCTGCTGGTTCAAAGGGGGAGTGAATTAAGGCCTGCAGTACCAAATCTAAATCCCGTGGTGGAGTAGGGTCTTTATAGGAAGATCTCGGCAGGAGAGTGCCTCTCAAAAAAGGCCTTATCAAGCTTAGATGAAGCCAAGGAAGAATTTTCAAATCCAATATGAAAGTTAGAGATTGCTGCTAACTGAACTCTAATCCTTGAGGAGCTAGCTCCTTCATTAAAACGTGTTGCCAAAGATTCAAGGACACTCTGTACAGGGGCTGAGAAGGGGTTAGTATGTTTCTGATGTTGCCAAAAACAAACCTTTTCTATTTACTTCTGTAAAGTTTTCTTGTAGAAGCCTTAAGGGAAGACAAAAGTATAAGTCAGACAGAGGAAGACAGCATCAGTTGTCTGGCTATTAAAGGACAACAATGGGATTCTATTATTAAATGCTCAACTTCTCTGTCTTTGTTCTCCCTATTTGCTATCCCTGCTATGAATAAATAACAATACAACATTTAAAATATTTTAAGTTGACTGTTTCTCTCCACTAGAGCAGTACCTTACTGTACCGTGTTGGTTTCACTTTCAAAAAACGTTTGTTCCACCCTGGAAAAGTCTCCAATTCACTGATGTCATCAAGGCCACTGGATACAGGTAGTTTTCTGGCCATTTCCCTCCCCAAACTGACATCACCACTACCATCCTAAAAACCCACCCGTACTGTGATGTCACAGCTCCCTGGTCCTTCCCATACCCATACAAAAAATAAAGGCTAGAAGAAGGAAACAGTACATGAGTCAAATCTCCTGCTGTGAGTGGTCAATCACAGTAGGTAATGGCTCAAATTACCCTTAGCACTTTGACAGCTAGGGAAGTTAGGTGTGAAGGGGGTTGAGAGATGAGTCAAAGTAGTACAAATTCAGGCTTCACAAAAGACTGCAGTTTAGCCATTCTAAATAGAAGCAGCAGTAAAAAGCATTTTGAAAGTCTGTTCTGTGGCATTTGCACTGTTTGTGTTTTAAGTAGTCATTAATTTTATTTTTTTTATTTTATTTATTTTACATTTGTTGACCGGGATAGTCTGACTGGATGCATGTCCATTTTCAGCGGAGGCCCGGGGAGAAAAGCTCCAAGGGTAAGCAGATACAGCATTACATAATACCAGCATTACATATTACAAACAGACTATTTACAGATATTACATAAGTAAGCAAGTTAAACAAGTTCCACAGGTTACAGTTAATCCTGACCACAAGTCAGGATTAAATTAAATTACACAGTAAACTGGTTAACAGGTTTTTACACATTCTAGAGAGAGTTAGCCAGGCTTGATACATTGACATAGCCAGTTAAGTGACAAATGTTGTTTGAGTCTAGTTTTAAATTGACCTAAGGTGGAAAATAAGGTAATATCAGCTGGAAGAGAGTTCCAGGATCTACTTACAGAGTTTGCAAAGAGAGAATCACCGGCTGTGTTATTAATTTTGCTAGTCTGAATTAGTAGTTTGTTAGAGAATCGAAGCGGTCTAGGATTGTTATGGGGGTGATAACATTTTTAAGTGCAGGAGTATTGTCCGGATTATAGAGGATTTTATTAGCCATAATCAGTTGGTTATACTGGATTAGGCTGGGTAGTTCAAGGCAACCAAGCTGATTTAGATTGATGCAATGATGTGTCCTAAAAGGCAGCCCAGTGGCAAACCTGGCAATATGGTTGTAGCAAATTGAGAGTTTGTTACAGACAGTCTTGTTTAAATTCGAGAATAGAGGGGATGCATACAGAAGGGTTGAAAGAAGGTGAGAGCGAGCTATGGCAATTTTAGCTGGAGGAGTTAGGAAGGCTTTTATTCTGTAAAGTGACCCTAGTTTTTTATTGATGGTTTTGATAGTTTGGTTAACATGTAGGTCAAATTTTAGATTATTGTCTATGATGACACCTAATAGTTTTGTAGATGGGTCAGAGGAGATTATTGTGCCATCATTTGATTTTATGGTAAAGGTGAAAGCAGTAGATCTACGTGTTGGTGAAAATAACAGCATTTTAGTTTTTTTGGGATTTAGGATCAGACAATGTTCAGAAAGCCAGTTTTCTATTGTATTAAAGGTGGTCTGGGTAGCTGACCATAACTCTACTGGAGATGTGGCTGAGCAAATCAGAGTAGAGTCATCAGCATATTGGATACAGCTGACTTTTGGGATGACAGTATAAAGGTCGTTAATGAAGATGGAGAACAGCAAGGGCCCTAGTATAGAGCCTTGTGGTACTCCAAGGGTGTTAGGTAGAAGGTTAGAGAGTTTGTTCTGCCAGAGGACAGCCTGCTGTCGACCATTCAGGTAGGATTGAAACCATTGGAGGGTTCCAGTATCTAGACAGAATGCTTGCAGGGTGTGGATTAAAAGTTGGTGATCAACCATATTGAATGCCTTGGAAAGATCCAAAAAGAGGGCTGAGGATATATAATTATTGTTGCGATTATGGTTTATGGTGTTAGTAAAGGCTAGGAGGGCTGAAGTAGTGCTGTGATGAGGACGGAAGCCATGCTGAGTGTCTGCCATAAGGCGATTTTGGATTAGGTGGTGCATGAGTTGTCTATGAATACATTTTTCCATAATCTTTGCAAGTGGAGAGAGTATAGCTATTGGCCTATAATTGGAGAATTCAGTAGAGCTGCCTCCTTTGTGAAGTGGGATTACATAGGATATTTTCCAGATGGTGGGAATTTTAGCTTCTGCTATGATTCGATTGATTAGTATTGAGATGGGGTAAGCAATAGCATTAGCTGATTTTTGTAGGTACTCGGCAGGGAGTTGATCAGCAGCAAATGTAGTGGGTTTTAATTTTTTGATCAACGTACGTATAAGTGAAGTGGCGACTGGTTGGAAGCTGAACGCAAGTAGGTTTCTAGGGGTGCTACTTTCAGGATCAGGGGAGCTAGGAGGTAGTTGGCTAGCTAGGGCTTGAAAATTGTCTCAGTAAAGAATTGGTTAAAACTGTCAGAAACATCTTCAGGAGTTTTATCAATAGTAGTAGCAGGGATTGGCTTTGAAGTTTGTCCAGGATGTAGTAGATTATTTAAACCTGCCCAAAACTTCTGAGGGTTATTTTGATTTACTGTCTGTAAATTACAGTAGTATTGTTTTTTGTCTTGTAAAATTGATTTTTTGGTTTCGTTCCTGGATTGCCTGTATTTAATGTGATCTTGAGGGTCTTTAGAAGAACGCCATAAAGCCCATGCTTTGTTTCCAAGGGTAATTTTGAGTTTAGACTCAATAGAAAGCCATGGTGCAGTAAATGGCATGAAATGTTACTTAAAACTAACTGACTGAAAGGCAGCAGTGTATGCATGTAAAATCAATGCAGTGACAGGAGCTTTAGGAAGAAAAAGGCCTGTGTGATATAATTTTTTACAGACAAGCACTGAATTATGGGATACCTAGAGGCAGACTAAACAATCAGAATTACTTCAAGATGCCAGACCCCATGTGGTCAGACTCATAAATTACATATAGAAATATTTAAAAACCCATAAATAGTCCCAGAGTGGTGTTAAAATGTAGGAAACCCCAAACCATGATAAAATAAGCATGTTTTTTTGAGTCTGCGGGTGTGGCTCTCCTTTAAAGGAATTGGAGAAACCACACTGTTAGCTTGAGGTCTCAGGTATCTGGATGAATCTTGTCTGTCAGGTGAGACAGGAGGCCTGGAATTGGATCCGAAATCAAAGGTGGACCAAGTAGATGAGGCCAAGGCCAGTAAGGTGCAATGAGGATGACTGTGCTCTTGAACTGTGCAGTTTTCTGCAGAAATTTGGGAATTAGGGGAGTTGGGGGATAAGGAAGCATACAGGAGATTAGGGGGGGCAATTGTGGAGCACAGCGTCCCTTGGTGATTCCCCCGGTGGGGGGATCACTACAAAGAAGCTGCTGCACTTGTTGTTTAGGGGAGATACAAAACGATCGCAGCAAGCTTGGTCCCACTGACAGAAAATCATTTCTGCCACATTCATGTTGAGAGACCACTCTTGAGGTAGTGTAGTGGACCTGCTCAATTTGTCTGCTATCATGTTGGACTTTCCCGGGAAGTGCATTGCTATTAAAAAGCAGTTGGAAGAGATCGCCCATTGCCACACTCTGACGGCTTCTCAACACAAGGGGTAAGATCTGGCTCCCTCTTGGTTGTTGATGTACCCAACTACTGGCATGCTGTCCACCGGAATCGCAATTGTCCCAAAAGGGAGAGAGTCTTGGAAGTTCTGCAACACTAAGCACAATGCTATCATTTCCAAGACAATGACATGCATATTGGCCTCTTTAGGGGACCAAGTGCCTTGGACTGTTTTCCCCAGGAAGTGCCCCCGCCACTCAATCTCGGAAGTGTCTGTGGTCACTATAGCCTTAGGCTGAGGGAGAATGAAATGATGGCCTTATAGAACCTGATCTGATCAAATCCACCACCAAAAATATATTTTCCATGCTTGAATGATTCTGATTTGGGCTAACATATGTTGATAAAGAATAGACCATTGTATTGCTAACATCCACTGAATTATTCTCATGTAAAATCTTGCTAGAGGAACTAGGACTATAGCCGTTGACAGTGATTCCAAGGTTTGTAGAATCAATTAGGCTCAGACTGTGGTACTGTGAAATTATTTTCCTGACCCGGAATCTGATAGTTTGTACTCTTGAGAGGGGAAGAGAAACTATCAAGGATACAGTGCTGAAAATTGCTCCTATGAATTCCAGTGTTTGAGACAGTTGTAATTTATGGATATCCCCAGATGGGAGCAAGTCGTAAGTACCTGATCGCGTGCTCTTATCAGTAGATGCCTGGGCGGGCAGTAATGAACCAGTCATCCAGGTATGGAATCACTCAGAATCCCAGCAGTCTGAAGTGCCCTGCTACCACTGCCAAGCATTTGGTGAACACCCTGGGGGCTGTGGTCAGCCAAAGGGCAGTGCTCTGAACTGGTAATGACTGGCTCCCAGCCAGAGGTGTAGATACCTTCTGGATTGTCTGTTCATCTTTATGTGATACCACGCATCCTGAAGGTCTATTGAGCACATCCAGTCATCCTTGCACAAAAAGGGCAGAATGGACTGAACCACTGCCATCCAAAACTTTGTGTGTTGCACTGATTTGTTCAAGTTGCTAAGATTCAAAATTGTTCTCCAGTCCCCTGTTTTCTTTGGCACTAAAAAGAGTTCTGAGTAAGTTCTGGATTTTATCTGGTCTGGTGGGACCTCTTGGAAGACTCTTTTTTCTAGCAGCTTTTGTATTTCTAGTGTTGCAGCTTTCAACTGATTGGGTGGAACATCGGGAAATTTGCATACAGATGGAGGTGGAGGGGAAAAGGGAATTATATAACCTCTGGAAATAATACTCTGCACCATCATATGTTCTCTCTGGTGCAGGGATAAATTACCCCCAATTGCCTCCAGAGGTGGACAATCGGGCCTCCTCTCAGAAGCACTTATAGGGTCTATCAGAGAAGGAATCTCTAGACCCTTGGTTCTGCAGGCCGTCTCTGCCATGTAGGCGGTATCTTCCACTTAAGTTCCCCCCCCCTGCCCCTGGGAGAACTATCTCCACATAGATCTTGGAAAGGACCCTGAGAAATCTAGAACCATATTTTTAACCCCCACCCCCGGTACCTAGAAAAGGTCCTTTGAGGGGTCGAAACAAATACTCCCACTGCAAAGAAGGTCTTTCCATTCTGCTCCCACCTGGAGCATGTGTCCTTAACTTTAGAGCCAAATAGCGAACTGCTTTCAAAGGGTGCATTGACAAACGAGGACTTGAAGGGCTCTGCAAAATCACACAAGCACAACCAGGAATACCTTTTAATAGAAATGCCTGAACTCACCTCCCTTGAGGCACCATCAACTGTATGCAATATAAGCCTCATGGACGAGGACTGCAGCGTAGCCAACTGTGGCCACAGAAGTCTGAGCCTCAGCAGTAGTGATCCCAGAAAGGGATTTTGATAGTTATTTTATCATGTCCCTTTGAAGTCTCGTAAAGTGTGCCAGGTAGTTCAGCAAACTGACAGCGAAAGTCACTGAACCATACACATGCTTCCCAAATCTGTCCAACACCCTAGACTCCCAGTTAGGTGGATGAACAGAGGAGCTCTGTTCTGAAAATTCCTTCCTGGTGGCCATCGCCATTACCATGGCATCTATGAGCACTCTCTTGCTCCAATATTGCCTTCCTGCAGGATGTACTAGAATCTGATCTGGTCTCTTGAGGATGGACTCAGCTACAGCAGGCTCCTTCCACGCCCGGCTAGAGATCAAGACAATGAGCTCATCAGTGAGAGGAGTAATCCAGGAGGTAGACCGGCCAGCCTGAAAAACCTCCAGGAATACCCTTTCCTTGGTGAAGGGTTGTTGGAGGACCAAACACCCCTCTGCTTATGGATCTTAAGGATGTCTCCAAAGGAGACATCTTCAGGTGGTGACCTTGGAGACCCTTCCCCTTCATTAAAATCAGTATCCCCTGTGACTGACTCCTAAGGAGAGTCTAAGTGCCTACTTTTACACTTCCTCTTCCTAGAGATTTCCTAGGTGGGGGTGCTCCAGAGAAGTATCGGAAGAGACTGAAATATCCTGTTGGGTAACATGGAGATTTTGGGCTGGCTGTCCCTGTGGCGTAGAATGAAGGGGCTCATGGTGAAAAGACACACAGGATCCACAGGAAACATCTGAGGGGTTGGACATGTTTGTGCTGCAGGAGCAGAGAACAATCTCTTCACTACACCATAGGCAGAACGCTCTGGGGAGAAGGAAGACAATGGAGCCGAGAAGCCAGGCTTCTGGCCCATCAGTGCCCCTCCTTGAGGACAATCTACCAAAAGCGGAAGTCAGTGCTGAGCTGTCCATTGCCAAAGCTCCGAGAGGCATAGACAGCTCCGAAAACTTCAGAGTCAACTGTAATGCTTTGGATCCAATAGGTGAGCTTTGGCTCCGACAGTCATCCAGCTCTGAAGACATCGGGGCTGGTGCACTCAGAGATAGCTTTGGATCTTAAGATAAGAATATCTCTGGATCTGAACCAGACAGACTCAGAAGGTTCAAATCCAGAGGCTCTGAAAAGATCAGTCAGATCAGAGTAGAAGCTGAAATTGGTGAAGTAGTAGAAAGACGGACTTCCTGACCCAAAGAGGCAGGAACCGGAAGAACTCCCATTTATATTTGCACCAAGAAGAATCTCCTCATCATTCTGTCCATGTCAGCTTCGGTCAAATTTCTGGAAGAATGAGAGGAAGCTAGGAATGGGGACTCAGAGTGCCGGCAACCAAAAAAGGACAAGGTACACTTAAGGTACGGGATCCCAACTTGGTGACTATCTGATTTTAGGTAACAATCTCGAATCTGAAGTACTTGGATCTGAGGAGGGTTTTGGTGGATCTGTTGCTGGTAGAACCGCAGTGGTCATTGGATCTAATTTATGTTTTTTCTTTGGCAGCTCCGAGGATGATGGAGACAAGGATCCTACAGCTTTAGGAGACTTAGGGGAAGGCTCCTTTGATTTAGATTTGGGGGATTGAGGCCCAGCAATAGCTTCTGAGAAAGAAGCAGGAAGTAATCCATTAAAAATAAGTTTATTTTTTCTATCCACAATGCCATGTGGATTAAAGTTTTGCAAACAGCACAATCAACTTAAAGGTGGCCCAGTCCCAAACAACACACACATAAACTGTGAACACTGAATAAGGGCAACTTCTGCCCTCATTTTTGGCACTTCTTAAAACGCAAAGGGCCTTTTTCCTGATATCCTGACACACTATAACAAAAAATGAATAATAATAAGTCACTTTTTTTTTATCAAGGAAGAAAAAAAGAGAGAGAGAGATACCAGCGATGGTATCAAGAATTACATAAAGAGGGTAAAAAGAAAAAATAAAGAACAAGCTATGATATGAAAAAAAACTACACGTAGTGAATAAAAGGGAGCATTAACTAGTAAGAAAAATTGAAAAGGAAATTTTAAAACACTTGTCATTTCATTGAATCGATTGAGAGCTCAAGATGACCATGTCTAATTGCCAAACCAGCAAACGAGATCTGAGGTTATGTTAGGGGTTAGTGCATTATGGGTAAGGGGGAAGCTCTAAAGTTTTTTGGTGGCCACTAGCTAAAGTAATGGCCAAGTCGGATCTGAGTGTTGGATCCAAACCCAACAGTTGAGGAAAGAGTGAAAACTGACAACATCAGATTTATCTTTTAATGGCAACATATACAAGATTGTGTTTATTCATGCTACAAGTGCTACAAACCAGATAACTAGTGGTAGAAATTATCATGGAATTTAAAGTGACTGCCAAAATCAAACACTTATTAGATGCCATATGCAAAACTAATATTGTGCTTAAAAATATACAATGGATACTGGTAACTGAAAGAACTGATGAGACTGTAGTATAAAGGAATTAACTGTTAATTGAAATAAGACTGGAATGAAAGTTGTCTTGTTGTGCTAAACAGATGCCGCCTCTCCTTTATGGGGCACGACTTTTGTACTTATCAGAATGAATGCTCCAAACACTATAGTTCGGTTAATAAAGCTTTATTAGATATCTGAATACTGTGTTCATTAACAGTCCTGATAAACAATAACAGTCTGCAAAATGCTGGTATGCTGGTTAGTAATAACAGTAGTGCTAAATATAGCCAAAGTTTCTGCATATACATTCTGATTCTCCTGAATAATATAAAGTTTTTACTTGACCTGTCTTCTGTACTCAGGCTTGAGTGTCTATATTGTAACTTCCTTTCAAAATGCTGGATATTTAATCTTTTCTGTATGTCAGTCCAAACTAACTAACTTCCCTGACTATATCTGAAGTATATTTTAATAATACCCAAACCCTGTACTGCTTTACACTCCTCCTTAGCCTTAGTTACCTTGGTTTCCAAGCCTGGTCTTGCATGTGCCTCTTTATCTAGCATTCCATTGCTATGTACATCTTTCCCTTGAGAAAGGAACATCCTGTATTTCTGTATTTTCTGTACATGCACATTCCATACTTATCTTTCGTTTCTAATAAACAGTCTTTCTCTGAAACTGAATGCATACATGTCTGACTCTACATTTTCAGGCCTTATTCTACTTTAGTGTACTATAGTGAATTTACTGAGAATACTCTAACTCTAACAGTACTCACATTAAATGTGATGAAAAACATACATCTAATAAAAGTACTGTGGTTGATATTGCTGCCTCATAGTGCTTAGCTCTGCAGTTTGTTTCCTAACTAGAATGCTTTCTTCATGGAGTCTACATGTCCTCCATGTGTCTAAAACTTTTTTTGCTGAGTGGTCAGGTTGCCTCTCACATCCCAAATAAATAGTGTGAACTGGTGTAGGACCTTTCTTTGACAAAACCAAACTGAAGGTTCAGAGATTTTCGATGTCCAAATTAATGCGGTCTGAGATAATACATTCTACAATTGTACATAAGAGGCTACTCAGACTAACAGATCTATACTTACTAGGGTTCCTGGTTGGGACACCCTTGTATAATGACATCACAATGGCTATTTTACAGGCTTCAGGAATGTAGTTAGTGGACAGGCTAAGGTTAAAGAAGTTAAGTAGGGATCCAGAGAGGTCATATTTGGTACTGATAATCAGGCAACCTAGTATCTTATCAGGGCACACTTATGAAGTGTTCTTAGCTTTAGAGAGGGCTGAGAGGACTTGCTTCATAGTAATTAAAAGGAGTGACTGGGTCTGTGTAATCTGTGTATTAACTATGGCTGTGAGTGGTAGATATCTTTGGTTTTAATAACTATTTAAGCTCATACTCAAATTGGAGCTTCCCAGTGATCCTCTTTAGCTCTTTACTAGTTTGCTTAAGTTTGCACTTACAGTATGTTGAACGAGACTTTTTATAAACCTTGTGTAATTTCTTTCTCCTGCTATATAACTTGTTTACATGGGTATTCAACCACAGGGCTTTGTTTTTAAAATTCTCATTATATTTGGTGCAGACAGGGACTGCTTTATCAATTCAGCTATTTAAGCTATGGGAGTAGAAGTCAGAGGCATAGGCAACAGCTTTAGCAATGGGATCCATCAGAAGAGGATTATAAAAGAATATAAGAGAAGAAAGTTTATATTTGAGAAATCCTTAAATACAAAGGTATTAGGAGGGGAGGTGCAACCAGTTTTAAAGGAAAAAGTCACTGATTTATGCTTTGATTTAGCAAAGGAGGATGATGCATATAGAGGTGATGCATATAGAGGTGTAAGGATAACATCAAGGGTACTGAGGCCCTTAGTAGGATGACTAACTATTTGAAAAGGGAGCTGATATCTATAATATCAAAAAGGTATTGGGTATGACGATCATGGCATTGTAAGTCAGCCAGTTTATTGATAGCTGAAGTCTCTCAACAGAAAGATATTGGGTTTAATGGAGATTTCAGCTAAAGTGTTAAGACAGAGCTCATGCTGCAAAGGGGGTAGATATGGTGTTCTATAGTTATCTACAAAGTAGTAATTAGTCTTGTTTAGGATCATTTGGATGTCTAGGAGTTTGAATTTGATGTCTCAAGAAATCTGTTGTGAGGTGATGATATTCTTAACAAATGCTAATACTCCCACCATGACTGCCAATAAGTCTAAGTACATTAGAAGCACATAAGCCAGAATTACAGGGAGTGCCTTCATTGCTTTGAAACCATGCCTCTGTAGCTAAACATCTGAATGCTCTGAAAGCATGTCGCTGTAACTATGCATATACGATGTGTTCAAGTTGCACGACAGACTTATGTTCATGCATTTTTTTTTTTGTTAAGATTCCTGGCATTGAGTAGAGTAGAGCCACTTTAATGCATTCCAAATTACAGTTTATTAGACTGTAATGTCCATCAGATGGACTCTGTCTAAACAAAGGTACTACAGGGGGCAGTAAAGGCTTTAGCCAGAATGTAAAGGCCTTGGTAAGAGAAGAGCAGGCTATCCCTGGCAAAGCAAGAAGGCCTGTCGGCCATCTTGCCCCAAGCTGACACATAATGGATCCCCCTATAATGACACTAGCAACACATGCACAGCAAGCTCAGTCATATCCTTCTGCATGTAAATGCCTAAGGTCATTCACCCCCATATGAACCAGTATCATATTATAATCATATCTGTTAGGATGGTGGGATCCACGAGCCCTAGTTACATCCTAGATTCTGGCTCAGGAATACGGATCTCATTCTATTCTTGTTCAGCCTGGTTTGGGTGGTGTCTGCATGCCTGACAATACAGTCACCTTTTATTATAACATCACCTTATATAAATGTAGTCTTAGTGGGCCTTAAGGGTTTGGGATCTACACCCTTGTAACTTTCAGAAGTATGTGTACTGGCTGTTGTTGTGCAAGGTGAAGGTGGTTGTGTTGCTGTGCAAACTAATGGCCATGTTTTTAAGTCATTAGCCTGAGAGGCTTAGGTGCTCTCAACAGTCTCATTATAAGTACAGTTATTGGAGGTGCTCTGCGCTGTGTGTGTGTGTATACATGCATGTTGTGCTTACTGAAAGTGATCTGAGGTGAGAAAGTAGCCTGTAAGTTTAGTAAATACTTAAACCCCTCACGTACTGAATCATTGTGAGGTAGTAAGATAGACTTTTGGTAAGCATGAAGTAGTTGCTATACTGCCTCACAATATCTAATGCTATTAGGAAGGATACAGTAGGAGCAACAGTTGACTGAGATTCTGTAATGACCAGTGCAGATGAAGAGATATGGCAAAACAGGACAGCTTAGTAAAGTACTCCTGGTAAAAGACAGGGGGATAATAGATTTGAATAGAAAAGATGTTAATATGGGATATGGCTAATGGATGCAAGAATACAAACTGTGACTACTGTCCAAAAGAAGAAATGTAAAAACTACAGAAATATGTAGGTGCAATAAAGTAATCGGTAACAAGTGGCAAAATTAAAATCAAATGGCTTTATCTAGAAGGATATTGTGGCCTATACCTAACTAGTAACAGCAATGCGCAATACATCTGGGTATAGTAAGCTGCAGACAATATAAACGAATAGTTCCAAAGGCAGTAGCTGCCATGAAAGGAGATACTGCCAGCACAGCTCTCTGGAATTTTGTAAATGGTTATGTGTCATCTGAGAATGTCAACATGCTTCATGTAAGATGCTTGTGTTACAAATGTATTAGAACTGTATGTCATATTGTACAGACATGTGCTGAAGAGATATTTTGTAAAGTGCTGAGCAGAAATGTATATACACTCTTGTAACTGTCTAGATGTATATATTTTAACAATGGAAACTGCAACACAAGAAGTTAACTTCAGAAAAATAGTTGAGATTGAATTACTTTATGGGTGGGCCAAAAAAAAAAAAAAGTTATGTCTTACCATAACGTTCCATCTGAGTTGTTTCATCTTCGTTTATTCATTACTCTCGGGAATTTGGTTCTGACCTCGGACCCGAGACGGCCTTTTTTCAAGCTAGCATCAGCCACAAACCTCTCAAGCTAAGATTTTACCCATCATGCCCTTCTCCCTGTTACCTCAGATCTAGTTTGCAAGTTGGAAAAATGAAGACGAGACTACCTCTGGTCAGACACGACCTAACAACTGGAAAGAAGGGCAAATGAGATCCACTAGAAACCTTTGGAGGGGGTAGGTGGGTGGGCTATAATGAATAAATGAAGATGAAACAATTCAGATGGAGAGTTATGGTAAGACATAACTTCTTTATCTGATGTTGTTAATCTTCGTTTATTCCTTACTCTCGGGACAGAGTCCCCAGCTATCTTGTTCCCTGGGCGGCCCTATGGAAAGACATTCTGGAGCACCACAGAACCAAAGGAAGCTCTGCCTCTGGAGGCCAAGTCCAATTTGTAATGAGCAATGAAGGTATGGGGCCTAGCTCAGGCTGCGGCTGCATAAATGTCATTCAAAGATGTTCTAGCATGGAAGTCTGCAGAAGTTGACCCTGATCTTGTAGAGTGGGCCTTTACTCTACCAGGTAAAGGGATACCATTCTTGCCATAAATGAAAGTAATACAATTTCTCCACCAAGTGGCTAAAGTAACTTTAGAAACTGGACAACCTAATCTGGATTCAGAAAAGGCCAAAAACAGCTGGTCAGATTTTCTATTAAATTTAGTCCTGTCTAGGTAAAAATGAATTTGTCTATGTACATCCAAGGTATGCAGGCAATATTCCCCTCTGTTAGAATGATTAGGGAAGAACACTGGCAAATCAATAGTCTGATTGATAGATAACTCAGAAACTACCTTTGGCAAGAAGGTCGGATTGGTCCTTAATGAAACTCTGTCCTTGTGAAAGATGAGGTAGGAGGTTTGATAGACAAGGCCTGTAATTCCGTAATACATCTGGCAGAAGTAATAGCAACTAAGAACAATGTTTTCCATGACAGATACTTTAGATCACAGGTAGATGCAGGCTCAAAAGGAGAAGTTGTCAACTCTTGAAGGATTAAGGCCAGGTCCCAAGGTTGAACAGGTTCTCTGAATGGAGGCTTTATTTGGGTTACACCCTTCAGAAAGGTCTTATAAAGTCTGTCTGACATTAAGGAAGAGCCCTGGAAGCCATTATGAAAATTAAAAATTGTAGCCAAATGAACATGAACTGTGGAGGCTGCTACCCCTGATTTAAAAAGGTCTGAAAGATATTCTAGCACAATAGAAACAGGGGCTGCAAAAAGGTCCATTTGTTTATCTTGTAGCCAGAGAGAAAACCTCTTCCATTTGCTGTGGTAGAGTAGTCTGGTGGATGATCTATGAGAGGCAATCAGAATGTCACGCACAGGGAAAGAAAGGTCATGCTGCCTGGCAATCAGATTTTGTGGGTGAGAGATCAACTCTGGAGTTGGACTGAGAATCCATGATCGATCTAGCAGATGAGGCCACAGGAAGGGAAACCAAATCTGTTGAGGCCAATATGGAGCAATGAGGATCACTTCACTCTTCAACTAACGTGCTTTCTTGAGGAAGAGAGGAATGAGGGGCATTGGAGGATAGGCATATAGCAGACCTGAGGGCCAATCATAGACTAGAGCATCTCTCGGTGACTGTCCCCGAGGGGGGGATCAGGGCAAAGTAGTTGCTGCATTTGTGATTGGACAGGGACGTAAACAGGTCGCAGCAAGGCTGACCCCAGTGGTCAAAAATCTTCTCTGCCACTAGAGGATTGAGAGACCACTCATGAGGCTGTAGAATGCATCTGTTCAACTTGTCTGCTATCATGCTGGAGCTCCTACGAATGTGCGTCACTATCAGAAAAAACAATTGGAGGCTATTGCCCATTGCCATATTCTCATGGCCTCTCGACAGAGTGGGTATGATCTGGTTCCCCCTTGTTTGTTAATGTACTAGACTACTGCCATGTTATCTGACTGAATTGCAATAGTCCCTGATGGCTAGTAGCACCACCCTCAGTTCTAGGACACTGATATGCAGATGGGCCTCCATCTGTGACCAAGTGTCTTGGACTGTATTTCCCTGAAACAGCTCCCCCACCCAATCAGGGAGGGTCCATGGTCACTGTGGCATTGGGCTGATGAAGATTGACACTTGCTTGACATCCACCAGAGCAAGTCCTGTTTGAAAATCTTGGTTCTTCGAATCTGAAAAGATAAGTGGTGCTGGGATGTGTATCACTGAGTAAGAAGCAGCCATTGAAGAAGCCTCATGTGTAGCCTTGCTAGAGGGACTATGGTGATGGAGGCTGCCATCGATCCCTGCAGTTGAAGAATGGATCGAGCTAAGGCTAGATTTTGTGAAAGTATTGCCTGAACCTGTTCTTTGATCCTCTGAATTCTGTGATCTAGCAGAGAGGCTGTACAAGTCATTGTGTCCAGAATCACTCCAATGTACTCTAATGAGTGAATCGGAGTAAGGTTTGACTTCTTCCAGTTTATCGATATTCTGAGCTGCTGTGCAGTCCTTAGGGTGTAAGTCAAGGCCTGATCCATTACATGTCTTGTTGGGGCAGTAATGAGCCAGTCGTCTAGGTAGGGAAACACCTGGAATCCTTGAAGCCGCAGGTGAGCTGTGACTACTGCCATGCACTTTGTGAACACTCGGGGGCTGTAGAGAGTCAGAAGGGCAGTACGCGAAACTGGTACTGACTGGCTCTGGCCTGGAAGCGAAGATATCTTCTTGAGCATCTTTCCACCTTTATGTGGTAGTATGCATCTTGAAGATCTATGCATCACATCCAGTCGTCTTTTTTCCAAAAGTGGAAGTATAGACTGAACCATGACCATCCAGAATTTTTCTGTCTTTACAAATTTGTTTAGGGAGCTGAGATTCAGAATTGGTCTCCAGTCCCCTGTCTTTTTTGGCACCAAAAAGAATCTTGAATAGAAGCCGGATCCTGTCTGGTCTGGGGGGACTGTTTGGATGACTCTTTTTTGAAACAGCTCTGATATCTCTATAGCTGCAGCTTTCCTTTGACTGGGTTGCATGTCAGGTAAGCTTCTGGGTAAGGGGGGAGTGAATAAGAAAGGAATATGTTATCCTCTGATGATGAGCCTTTGTACCCAAGCATCTGTAGTTATGGGTTGCCAGGCAGAAGGGTACAAGGAAAAATGATCCCCGACTGCTTCCAGAGGAAAGCAATCGGGCTGCTCCTCAGGAGCGCTGATAGGGCTGTCCAGAGAAAGATTCCCTAGAACCCCGGTTTCATGGACCTCCCCTGCCCTGAAAGGGGTGCCTTCTGTTAGAATTCCCTCCCTGCTTCTAGGAGAAAACTCAGCCTGACAGTCAGGGAAAGGACCCTGAGATTTTTTGTGCCACATTTTCTCACTCTTCTGATTCCTAGAATAATACTGCTGACGAGAAGATAAATGGACAACCACGGCAGATAGGGTCTTACCATTCTGTTCACATCTGGCCAATGTATCTTTTACCTTGGACCCAAGCAAAGTAGTGGTCTCAATAGGGGCATTAAGGAAGGAAGCCTTGAAGGGATCCGCAAAGTCACAAAGGTGCATCCAGGCATGACTATGCCTGCACCCGCAGCTCTCACCACTTCCTCAGTAGCATGTGATATCAAACACATTGAGGAACTGGAAAATGATTCTAGGGTCGCTGAGAGCCCACCTTGTCTAAGACCTCATCAGAAACTGCTCCTGCCAAGGTCTCAGAGAGTTCGGACACCAAGTTTCTCTGTAGCCTTGTGAAATGTGCCAGGTAGTTCAAGGACTTAACAGCAAAGGTCGATGACACAAAAACTGGCTTCCCTAATCTGTCCACCACCTGGGATTTCCTACTGGGCGGGTGAAGAGTCTGGCTCTCCTCTGCCAGTTCCTTCTTTGCAGCGGCAGCCACCACAATGGCATCTACTGGGAGACCTTTCAACCAACGGGGGCACTCTTCTGGGGAAAGGTATGGCCTCCACAGAGTCCGGTGTCTTCCACGCACGCTGCACGATGAGCTTGACAAGCTTATTGGCAGGTGGGGTAACCAAGGAGGTAGGGGGCCGGGCACGAAAAGCCTGCAGGAACAGACTCCTCTGAGGAAGGGCTAGAGGACTTCCATTCACCTCTCTGCTTTAAAATTTCGAGGATGTCACCAAAGGAAACGTCGTCAGAAGGTGAACATGGGGACCCCTTCCCGTCATCATAATCTGTGTCTTCGGTCAATGACTCTTCCGTGGACTCCATGTGCTTCCTCTTACACGTAGTCTTGTGGTGGACTTCCTCAGTGGGAGACTCTGGGGAAGGCTGCAAGGATGGGGTCTTCAGGGGGAGAATGGCCCAAGACTCTTGCGCCCAGTGTCTGGGGGTTGCGACTTGAGACAGCTGAGGCTCAGAAGAAGTAGTATTCTCCAACAGAGGCGGCCGAGAAGCAGCGGCCAGTATCCTCTCCAAGACCTGGAAGGCCGGCCCGCCTGAGGAGGGATGCCTCAAAACCTCCACGGAGGTCGGAGTATAGGTAGGAGTCTGTGGAGAAGGGTGGTCTACTCCAGAGGGGAGAGACACTTTTGAAGGGGCAGGAATCCCTCTGGCCAAAAGCAGCTGGTCTATAAGACGCACCACATCATGTTCAGAAAGGCTTCTGGTAGACCTCATTGAAAGCCCTGAAGGCGATTCAGGCCTGTCCAAAAAAGGGCTAGCATGACCACTGAAAAAAAGGTGTCTGTATAGGTAATGTCTGCACCGAAACTGACAGTGTTTGCATAGTCTGCACAACTAAAGCCGGCGCAGAAGTGGTATGCACCGAAATCAACGGTGCGGAAGATTCTTGCACCAAGAATGGTGTCATCACAATTGGAGTTGTCTGCACCGAAACCATTGGTGCCAAAAAGGCCTGCACCGAAGAAATTGTTGGTGCCAAGGCGGTCTGCGCCGAGATAACTGTCGGTGCCAAAGGCGTCTGCACCAAGAAAACTGTCAGCGCCAAAGATGTCTGCACAGAGAAACTGGACAGTGCCAAAGGAGTCTGCACCGAGACTTCAGTCGGTGCCAAAGATGACTGCGCCGATATACCAATCGGTGCCTAGGAAGTCTGCACTGAACTAGTCGGTGCCACAGTAGTCTGTACCATAAAGGCTGATGTCTGCATCGAAAGCAATGGTGTAGAGGGACCAGCAAACATAATCGGAGACAGAGTCAAGTAAGTTGGTGCCGAAGCAGCCGCTGGCACCGACGACTCTGACAATTTAGCCTTTTTATGTTTCAATTCCTTAGGGTCTCCAGCGGGAGACGATGGAAGACACTTAGATCTTTTATGTTGTTTGAAAGGAGAAGATTCCTGTGACCCAGAAATAGCCTCGCAGAAAGGGGTCTTAAGGAGACCCTTTAGTACTAGTTTATTTTTACTGGCAGAAAAACCTTTACAAATCTGACAGGGTGGCTTCACTGTGAGATGAGGCATGCCCAAACAATAAACACACAAGTCATGCGTGTCAGAGTGAGGCAGTTTGTGTCCGCACTCCGAACACCTCTTAAAGCCTGGACTCCCTTTCTTCTCAAGACATTATATCCACAAAATATTCAAAAACTAGACACACACACACACACACACACACACACACACACACACACACACACACACACACACACACACACACACACACACACTGTAGCAAGGCCCAAGGGAGGGCGATGAAAGACTACCAAAAAAGGTAGTAGAAGATACCAAAAAGGTACAAGTAATAAAGAATAAGAAGATACGAGGTAATAAAGTCAAAAACCTAAGAATTCTGTGAGAAAAAACTCAAAAGATATCAAAATTATACACTTAGCTGGAGAGAAACAGCTCGACAAGACTGAACAGCAAGCGACAAACAAGATCTGGGGTAACAGGGAGAAGGGCATGATGTGTAAATTCTTAGCTCGAGAGGTTTGCGGCTGACGTGAGCTTGAAAAAAGGCTGGCTTGGTTCCGAGGTCGGAACCGAATCCCCAAGAGTAAGGAATAAATGAAGATTAACAACATCAGATTAAATGTTATCTTTTAGTTTCAGTGAAACAGGAGACATAATGTCTAGGACTAGAAGTTTTTTGTATTGTCTTTAAATGTGGAGGAATGTAAATTATTGTACAACTTCCACCATTTGCCAAAAGATCTGAGGTCTATGTATTTTCACAGGTGGATGCTGAATGCTAGCAGCTGCATCAGTGGGAGTTTTCACATGGGATAGAGTCAGATGACAAGAAGTGATGTCATGCTGCAAGCTACCTCAGCAGTAATATTTCAAATATTAAATTAAGAACTCTGTGAGAGAGACTTAGCATTTTGTATTTTGTCTTTGACCTGACAGGAACATCCAATTACTACAGCTACCTTGCTTGCTCTGTAAGTAAGTCTAGGGAACAGTATAATTCTTTTAGATATAGTCATAAATATAGCTGAGCTTAATTTAATGTTTTTCTTTACTTATTTCTTACTGTCCAGCAACATTGTTTTAAATATTTCCTGTGATTTTGAACACTGATGTAACTGTGATTATTTACCGAGTATTTTCTTGTTCTTTTATTATTTATTATTAAATATATTTAAACCTTTCATTGTGGGTGATATTTGTGAGACATATTTAAGTTCTGAGAGTACATGCATATTTATTTGGTGACACTGTGAGCCACTCCTAATAGCCTTGCTCTTGGTCAAACTACCATTTGGATTAATAGTAACATTACACAGTAAGATTGGATATCCTTTGTTAAGGATCTTAAAGTAGCTGATAAAGACGTGGCTGGAGGCAGTGATAACTACCTTACAGTATGGACAAAAGGGGGCATAGCTAGTAAACCTGTGCCAACCTCTCCCAGGTGTGTGTGTGCGTGTTTCTTTGTGTATAAATCAAATCTCAAAGAGTGTGCGTGCAGGCTCCTTGGGCAGGGACATGAAGCACTGATTGGACAGAAAGAGTGCTGGATGTCTTGGCTTGGCCACTCAGCTGAGATCTCAACTCTACAGCTGTGCCAGTGGGGAGTCCTATTGGGGATCTAGAGAAAGAGGGAGAAACCAGCACCAGACTGACTGTGGTCACTGTGTGCTCTTATGGGAAATTGCACTTTACTGTGTGTGTACTTATCCTCCCAATGTATGTCCCCCACTGGTGCTAGTAGTGAGGATTGAAGTTCCTTGATTACTGTTGCCAATGTTGGGGCGTCACAGTACTATAAAGCAAACAGTTTCAACTGTGTAGCAAGAGAGCAGTCAGGCAATAAAATTATATCACACTGGTAATCCAGTACTGTAGTTTTGAATGCTGTAACAGTACATAAATCAGAAACAAGCAAAATGGACTACCAATGATCACAAAGTGTAATCAATAACTTGAGATAATGAGTTAATTTGGTTCTTCTTTACCTAGTATCAGTTATAGGCAACAATGCAGAATTATCTAGATATTGCCAGTAGAGAGCAACCACACAACAGCAAAATTAAACATAATAAAACTACAGGCAATGGGAAAAAAGTGCCAATTTCCACACAGCATCAAGAACTATACTTGGTAAGTAAATAAGCTAAAAGAGACACAGTGATTTCACTGAATGTTATAAGGCAACAGTAAACCTATGAACCTATGCCTCCACTGTAGCCCATCAAGACCAGCAACGCTTTCCTCTATATAAACCAGGAGCACAGATCTTAATTTCTAAGTTGTTTTCATTTTTAGAGCCATATGCATATGCTGAATAGCACACTGACAATGAAGAAGAATCAGAATTTGGAAAAAAATATTCTTCCTACCAAAGATCTCACTCTATCAACCTATCTGTCTAATGTATTCAAAACCTTTTCCATAATCTGGAGCTAATTGTTTTTAAAAGTGCTACTAAATGTTGAGTAGAGCTACAAGCCTAAATATTCTGCTCTCCATCCTGAAGGATAAACAACTCAATATCCTTCAAGAGAGTCTTGTATGCAGGTATCACTACTGCCATCTTGGAGTGGACTTGGAGAACAGACCTCCAAAAACTCTCTAAAAATCTGAAGCTATCCTAGTACATCCTTGAGGACATCTGGAAGAACAACATAAAATCACTGGCAAAAAGATTTAAAATATTGAAGAAATCTAAACCATTGTCACTAGCCAAATTACATAGCTTCTCCTGAACTCACCTTATCAACACCCCAGTCATTAACAAAAATAATAAAAGAGAGAGTGGGCAGTATGACCTCTTTCTTGTTTACTCCTTAACTTCTTCTGGCAGCTTTCCTTTGGTAGTAAGCCCTAATGCAGGGTTCTAATAAAGACTTCCACCCTGTAACAAACCTATCCTCTCATCATATTTTGCAAAGCACCATCACCATGAATTCCCAGTGCACTGTATCAAAAGCTTTATCCATACTGAACAAAACCACTTATATGTTTTTTATCTTGAGTATTTTAACCTTCTCTATGGAAGTTAGAAGTGCATACTAATAATCCTCTGAATTTCTGCCTTTCTTGAATCCCACCTCTGATTCTTAGCTACAGTCCAGGTGTTGACCCTCTCTAGTCCCACTGCAAAGATGCAGACACAGAGCTTAGCATTCACATTTATGGGAATTTAAGGCTATAATTTATTATATCCTTTACCTCTTCTATCCTTTTATAAGTCCTACCCCTGTGGCCTCACTCCAAGAGGATGGGATAGAATCTCCCCAGATGGTGTTACGAAATACCTGGGCTAGTCAATTTACCACTTGATCCCCCCATTTGTAAATATATGTAGCATACCTAATTAGTCCACTGGCCTTCCCTTTCTTGAGTGCCCTAGCGGTGGACATATCCACCTCAATATATGATGACTTTATATTAAAGACCTTCCTCTCTTTCTTTCTTGGCATGGATATAAATAATGCACTACTGTCTCTATCCCAACTATGCTACTGAACCCCATTCCACAGCTATCTATACAGTTCACAGCAGAACTCTCCAAAGGTCTTCAGTAGCACAAACCAGTCCCTCTCCTCAGCCATAAAAGCTAAAATCCCCTTGTCCCTCTTTTTCCTTCAATCTATATGCCACTAAATTAGCATTCTTCTCCTACAAGCCTACCACTTCTCTACCCTGCCTTCACCTGCCATCTCTTAAGGTCTACCTCATTAAGCCTCTCCTTGAACCATGCTTTCCTTCTGTCATGTGTTCCTGGCCCCGCTCCTCATAGATGACATTCTTTTCTGAACTTGCAATAACTCCCTTTCTAGTTCATGCAGTTCAACTTCCCCTTTCCTCCCTTGCCTATAACTTGACTCATCAAAATTACCTTTATGGAATTCTAATAGATTACTTTCTTTCACAGCCCCTTCATTATTTATTACCATAGCCACTACCATTTCCTGAAACTACTACATCTTCTCCATCTCTAGTCTCACTGCAAGGATGCAGACACACAGCTCAGTATTCACATTTAAGGAGGATATGGGGACCTTGAAGGGTTACATTTGCTTGAGTGCATTAAGTTACTGTCATTTCAAATGGCCCTCTGCTTCTACAATAATGTTAGTTAGTTCAGCTACCTCTGCAAGTTTTCAGCTAACATTTACCTGCTGCTAAGCCATGAACACTGCCACTGATATCTGCATCTTCTCCATCTCTAGTCTCACTGAAAGGATGCAGACACAGAGCTCAGTACTCACATTTAAGGGAGATATGCAGACCCTGAAGGGTTACATTTGCTTGAGATGTTAGTGCCAATTTAAATGGCCCTCTACTTCTCCAATAATAGGTTCATAAGTTCATAGGTAGGTACTAGGCTATCTGCCCGAGGGCATTTATAAGCCTAGCCAGAGTGTGTCAGCTTTCGCTGCCCCATTGATTAATTAACTGAGCCTCAGTCAAGCAGAGCCAATGAAGTGATCCCAGGGGTGTATTTTCTGTTACCCATCCACTCGTCAAGGTTTCTCTTGAAGAGTGTTAGTGAGGGGCTCTGCCTAATGTAGTTAGGAATTTTGTTCCAAAGCATGGGGAGTCTCTGTGACAGGAATCTATCCCTCCAGCATGTTCTATTTACTGTTGTGGTGAGGTTTAGCTCACTAGAGCGAGTGGCTCGCAGTGACTTGGATTTCTTTAGGTGGAGCATGTCCATCAATTCTGAGTTGGACATGGCTTTGTAAGTCAGGCAGAGATCACCTCTGAGTAAGCAATATGTCACTGAGTACAGCCAGAGTTTTTCCAGTCGGGCTGCATAGGACATATGTTTGAGGCCAGTGATCCTCTTGGTGAGGTACTTTTGTGGTATTTCCAGTTGTTGGAAGTGTCTTGTGAGGTACATCCCAAATGGGACATTGTGCTCTATGATGGGTCTGATGAGTGATGAGAAGAGGGGCACTATAACCTCTTTATTTCTAGATGCGAACCCTTTAGTAATTAGATGGCCTACATAGAAGGATTTCCTAACTACTTTGGCAATATGATTGTCAAAGGAGAGATTACTATCTACCTGGGTCCCCAGATCTCTTATTACCTCTTCTGTATTAAGGGAGTTGCCACCTATGTGGTAATTCATGGGTGTTTTGTTTTTCCCAAACGGGATGACTATGCATTTTTTGGTATTTAGCTTGAGACCATGACTTTGACACCAGGTGTCCATCTCAGTAAGGCCCTTTTGTACGATGTCCGTGTCAGCCGGAGAGTCAATTATTGCTCCCAGTTTGCAGTCATCGGCAATCTTGGTTAGCCATAGTCCTCCTGTGTTTGCCTGTACTTCTGAGAAGTATATGCAGAACAGTAGGGGTCCCAGGACTGAGCCTTGTGGGACACCACTTGTGACTGGTTTAGAGTCGGACCTGGAGCCCGCTATTCTTACCGTGTGAGTTCTGTCTGTAAGCAAGTTGGCAACCCATCTCGTGACATAGGGGCTTATGTTCAGGCTGGTGAGTTTTTCTATAATTCCCGAGTGGGGAATGGTGTCAAAAGGCTTGGCGAGGTAAAGGTAGGCTGTGTGAACCACCTTCCCCTCATCTATGGCCTTGGTGACTGTCTCAAAGAAATCAACCAAGTTTAGTAGGCATGATCTGCCCTTAACAAAGCCGAACTGGGTTGGGTCAAGTGTTTGGAGGTTCCCAAAGTCTTTGTTAATGAGTTCCATGATGATGCGCTCCATAGCCTTGCAGACCAGGCTAGTCAGGCTTATGGGGCAATAGTTACCAGGGTCAGTTGTGGCTCCTCCTTTGTGAAGTGGAATAACCATTGCTGTGTGCCTCTCTATGGGCACGTAGCCTGTGAAGAGGCTGAGGTTGAACAGTGTGTTTAGATGGGGGGGTTAGTTTGTTCTGTAGTTCGTGCAAGACGCAGCCTGGGATACCATCTGGCCCCATTGACACTGTGCATTTGGCTTTTGAAAGGGCTGTTTTCGCCTGTGCATCTGTGATTTCCAGGACACTACACTTTTCTGGTACTGTTGTGGGCCCTTTTGGGGATGACAGGGGGGTGAAGTTTGCACTGAATCTATCTGCCAGGATGTTGGCAATATCAGTAGGTTTAGTAAATTTTGTGCTATTTTGCACTAGCTCAGAGCATATGTGCGAGTTGCCACTTAGACTCTTGACATAGCTAAAGAAGGCTTTGTGGTTATCTTTTGAATCCTTGGCTATTTTTCTTTCGAAGTTAGCCTTGGATGATTTTATGAGGGTCCTTAGTTTCTTACTGATACTGATCAGGGATGTCTTTCCTTCTTGGGATTTGCTTTTTTACTGAACTAGTTTCCTCCTTCTATTGTATAGCCTGTTTATGGCAGGGGTCCACCAGACTGGTTTCCTTCTCTTAGGGGAGTGAGTCTTGGTTTTGCTAGGAATGGCACGATCCATGCGTCCTTGTAGGTGCTCATGGAGTGCATTTGTAAAGGTTCCTACATCTTGGACACTGTTATCCTTTAGCGTGGGGACTGCGAAACTTACCACCTCTATCTTAAGTAAGGTGAAGTTTGCTATGGAAAAGTTGTTCACTGTGGTTTCCTTGGTTGGGGGTGGTGGTGTGGTGTGGACATCCAGAGTGATTAGTTTAAGGTCTAATCTAACCAGTGATAGGTTGATCTCCAGTGCGGAACACCTGTCGCCCATGTTGGTGATGACCAGATCCAATATGTTTTCACCTCTGGTAGGGGAGTTTACCGGCTGATCCAGGGCATTTGAGTTGATAAAATCCAGGAAGTGCTGGACCTGGGAGTTTGTATTTGAGTAGTTTTCCCAGTTAACGGTAGGGTAATTGAAATCACCCAATATCAGGGTGTTCGGTAGGACCTTCATGTTTTCCAGTGTCTCCAGAAAGGCAGAGTGGTGGTCCTGGGTCATGGAGGGTGATTTGTAGCAGGCAACAATTTGCATTGCAGATTTGCCCAATGTTAGTTGCACATGGATGATCTCAAGAGGTGTCATGCTGTGCCACTAACCTGAAGTTGTCGGTATCCTAGATGAATATGGATACACCCCCTCCTTTTGTATTTCGGTCCATGTTCTGTAGCCGAAATGTGTGGTATGAGTTGTAGCCCGGTAGTGCTGGGGTGCTCTGTGGAGCCTTGAACCAGGTTTCAGTTACTGCACAGATGTCGATGTTCTCCATACTGAGGAGTGCTTCGAGCGCGTGCATTTTGAAATTTAAACTCCTGGTGTTGAGTAGCATAACCCTCATTTTTTTATTTGTGCTGTTTACGGAGGTGGGTTAGACTTTTGAGTCTTGCCTAAAAAAGGCACTCTGGGGGCAGCAAGAGCCTTGGCCAGTATTCGAAAGCCTAGGGTTTACAGGTGCTAGCCTTCTCTTGCGAAGCAATGAGGCTTGTCGAGCATGTCGTCCCAGGCTAACAGACGCTGGATCCCCTTTGAATGACACCAGAAGCTTAGCCAATTGTTGAAATTGATCAGTTTTTCTTTATATTGTGGTATCATTCTTGGTGAGGGCAGGATGCTACTCAGGGTCAGGGTCATACCTGCCTGGCCTACATGATCAGAGAGCTCTTCCATGTCTCTTTTCATGTAGTCCAGGGAGGTACATCTCCTTGGACTACATGAAAAGGGACGTCGAGGAGCTCTCTGATTATGTAGCCCAGGCAGGTATGACCCTGACCTTGAGCAGTATCCTACCTTCACCTAGAATGATGCCACAATACAGTGATAAGATGATCAGCTTTAATAATTGGCTTAAATTCTGGTGTCATTCAAAGGGGATCCAATGTCTGTCTGCCTGGGATGACATGCTGGACAAGCCACTCTGCTTCGCAAGGGACGGCTTGCACCTGTCACCCCTGGGCTTCCGGATATTGGCAAAGGCTCTTGCCACCCCCATAGTGCCTTGTTTAGGCAAGGCTCAAATTCTAAACCTACCACCCTAGAACACCAGAAAGGAAAAAAACTAAGGGTAATGCTGCTCAATGCCAGAAGTCTCAATCTCAAGATGCACGCACTCGAGGCCCTTCTCAATATGGAGAACATCGATGTCTGTGCTGTGACAGAAACCTGGTTCAAGGCTCCTGAGAGCACCCCCGCACTAACAGGTTTGCATTAGCTTTGTCATGTGTTCCTGGCCCGCTCCTCATAGATGACATTCTTTTCTGAACTTGCAATAACTCCCTTTCTAGTTCATGCAGTTCAACTTCCCCTTTCCTCCCTTGCCTATAACTTGACTCATCAAAATTACCTTTATGGAATTCTAATAGATTACTTTCTTTCACAGCCCCTTCATTATTTATTACCATAGCCACTACCATTTCCTGAAACTACTACATCTTCTCCATCTCTAGTCTCACTGCAAGGATGCAGACACACAGCTCAGTATTCACATTTAAGGGGGATATGGGGACCTTGAAGGGTTACATTTGCTTCAGTGCATTAAGTTACTGTCATTTCAAATGGCCCTCTACTTCTCCAGTAATGTTAGTTAGCTCAGCTACCTCTGCAAGTTTTCAGCTAACATTTACCTGCTGCTAAGCCATGAACACTGCCACTGATATCTGCATCTTCTCCATCTCTAGTCTTACTGAAAGGATGCAGACACAGAGCTCAGTACTCACATTTAAGGGAGATATGCAGACCTTGAAGGGTTACATTTGCTTGAGATGTTAGTGTCAATTTAAATGGCCCTCTACTTCTCCAATAATAGGTTCATAGGTAGGTACTAGGCTATCTGCCCGAGGGCATTTATAAGCCTAGCCAGAGTGTGTCAGCTTTCGCCGCCCCATTGATTAATTAACTGAGCCTCTGTCAAGCAGAGCCAATGAAGTGATCCCAGGGGTGTATTTTCTGTTACCCATCCACTCGTCAAGGTTTCTCTTGAAGAGTGTTAGTGAGGGGCTCTGCCTAATGTAGTTAGGAATTTTGTTCCAAAGCATGGGGAGTCTCTGTGACAGGAATCTATCCTCCAGCATGTTCTATTTATTGTTGTGGTGAGGTTTAGCTCACTAGAGCAAGTGGCTCGCAGTGACTTGGATTTCTTTAGGTGGAGCATGTCCATCAATTCTGAGTTGGACATGGCTTTGTAAGTCAGGCAGAGATCACCTCTGAGTAAGCAATATGTCACTGAGTACAGCCAGAGTTTTTCCAGTTGGGCTGCATAGGACATATGTTTGAGGCCAGTGATCCTCTTGGTGAGGTACTTTTGTGGTCTTTCCAGTTGTTGGAAGTGTCTTGTGAGGTACATCCCAAATGGGGCATTGTGCTCTATGATGGGTCTGATGAGTGATGAGTAGAGGGGCACTATAACCTCTTTATTTCTAGATGCGAACCCTTTAGTAATTAGATGGCCTACATAGAAGGATTTCCTAACTACTTTGGCAATATGATTGTCAAAGGAGAGATTACTATCTACCTGGGTCCCCAGATCTCTTATTACCTCTTCTGTATTAAGGGAGTTGCCACCTATGTGGTAATTCATGGGTGTTTTGTTTTTCCCAAACGGGATGACTATGCATTTTTTGGTATTTAGCTTGAGACCATGACTTTGACACCAGGTGTCCATCTCAGTAAGGCCCTTTTGTACGATGTCCGTGTCAGCCGGAGAGTCAATTATTGCTCCCAGTTTGCAGTCATTGGCGATCTTGGTTAGCCATAGTCCTCCTGTGTTTGCCTGTACTTCTGAGAAGTATATGCAGAACAGTAGGGGTCCCAGGACCGAGCCTTGTGGGACACCACTTGTGACTGGTTTAGAGTCGGACCTGGAGCCCGCTATTCTTACCGTGTGAGTTCTGTCTGTAAGCCAGTTGGCAACTCATCTCGTGACATAGGGGCTTATGTTCAGGCTGATGAGTTTTTCTATAATTCCCGAGTGGGGAATGGTGTCAAAAGGCTTGGCGAGGTAAAGGTAGGCTGTGTGAACCACCTTCCCCTCATCTATGGCCTTGGTGACTGTCTCAAAGAAATCAACCAGGTTTAGTAGGCATGATCTGCCCTTAACAAAGCCGAACTGGGTTGGGTCAAGTGTTTGGGGGTTCCCAAAGTCTTTGTTAATGAGTTCCATGATGATGCGCTCCATAGCCTTGCAGACCAGGCTAGTCAGGCTTATGGGGCAATAGTTGCCAGGGTCAGTTGTGGCTCCTCCTTTGTGAAGCGGAATAACCGTTGCTGTGTGCCATTCTATGGGCACGTAGCCTGTGAAGAGGCTGAGGTTGAACAGTGTGTTTAGATGGGGGGGGTTAGTTCATTCTGTAGTTCGTGCAAGACGCAGCCTGGGATACCATCTGGCCCCATTGACACTGTGCATTTGGCTTTTGAAAGGGCTGTTTTCGCCTGTGCATCTGTGATTTCCAGGACACCACTTTTCCGGTACTGTTGTGGGCGCTTTTGGGGATGAGAGGGGGGTGAAGTTTGCACTGAATCTATCTGCCAGGATGTTGGCAATATCAGTAGGTTTAGTATATTTTGTGCTATTTTGCACTAGCTCAGAGCATATGTGCGAGTTGCCACTTAGACTCTTGACATAGCTAAAGAAGGCTTTGTGGTTATCTTTTGAATCCTTGGCTATTTTTCTTTCGAAGTTAGCCTTGGATGATTTTATGAGGGTCCTTAGTTTCTTACTGATACTGATCAGGGATGTCTTTCCTTCTTGGGATTTGCTTTTTTACTGAACTAGTTTCCTCCTTCTATTGTATAGCCTGTTTATGGCAGGGGTCCACCAGACTGGTTTCCTTCTCTTAGGGGAGTGAGTCTTGGTTTTGCTAGGGATGGCATGATCCATGCGTCCTTGTAGGTGCTCATAGAGTGCATTTGTAAAGGTTCCTACATCTTGGACACTGTTATCCTTTAGCGTGGGGACTGTGAAACTTACCACCTCTGTCTTAAGTAAGGTGAAGTTTGCTATGGAAAAGTTGTTCACTGTGGTTTCCTTGGTTGGGGGTGGTGGTGTGGTGTGGACATCCAGAGTGATTAGTTTATGGTCTAATCTAACCAGTGACGGGTTGATCTCCGGTGCGGAACACCTGTCGCCCATGTTGGTGATGACCAGATCCAATATGTTTTCACCTCTGGTAGGGGAGTTTACCGGCTGATCCAGGGCATTTGAGTTGATAAATTCCAGGAAGTGCTGGACCTGGGAGTTTGTATTTGAGTAGTTTTCCCAGTTAACGGTAGGGTAATTGAAATCGTCCAATATCAGGGTGTTCGGTAGGACCTTCATGTTTTCCAGTGTCTCCAGAAAGGCAGAGTGGTGGTCCTGGGTCATGGAGGGTGATTTGTAGCAGGCTACAATTTGCATTGCAGATTTGCCCAATGTTAGTTGCACATGGATGATCTCAAGAGGTGTCATGCTGTGCCACTAACCTGAAGTTGTCGGTATCCTAGATGAATATGGATACACCCCCTCCTTTTGTATTTCGGTCCATGTTCTGTAGCCGAAATGTGTGGTATGAGTTGTAGCCCGGTAGTGCTGGGGTGCTCTGTGGAGCCTTGAACCAGGTTTCAGTTACTGCACAGATGTCGATGTTCTCCATACTGAGGAGTGCTTCAGGTGCATTTTGAAATTTAAACTCCTGGTGTTGAGTAGCATAACCCTCATTTTTTTATTTGTGCTGTTTACGGAGGTGGGTTTGACTTTTGAGCCTTGCCTAAAAAAGGCACTATGGGGGCAGCAAGAGCCTTGGCCAGTATTCGAAAGCCTAGGGGTTACAGGTGCTTGTCTTCTCTTGCGAAGCAACAAGGCTTTGTCGAGCATGTCGTCCCAGGCTAACAGACGCTGGATCCCCTTTGAATGACACCAGAAGCTTAGCCAATTGTTGAAATTGATCAGTTTTTCTTTATATTGTGGTATCATTCTTGGTGAGGGCAGAATGCTACTCAGGGTCAGGGTCATACCTGCCTGGGCTACATGATCAGAGAGCTCTTCCATGTCTCTTTTCATGTAGTCCAGGGAGGTACATCTCAGGTCATTCACACCAACATGAACAATGACAGAGTCATATTTGTACTTGTTCTGGAGTGACCTGAGTGCTTGTGTTATGTGGCGGATTCTGGCTCCTGACAGGCAGCTAAGAGTAACCTTTTCCTTGTCCAGCCTAGTGAGTTCGACGTCAGTGTGCCTGACTATAGAGTCGCCTATTACTAGTGTGTTAGGCATGTTATTTCGCCTTAAGGGCTGTGATTGTGCGGCACACTGATTTTGTGTTTTATGTGTTGTCTGGTTTGTAATGGGAGGTGCAGGTTTTTTGGGTGTCTGCTTTGGAGGTCTCTGATGCTTTTGCAGGTTTTTATTTAGAGTCTCCGAGTATGATTTTGTGTATTTATGTGTATTTTTTGCCAGTGCTGGTTTAGTATGTCTGTTTACAGCCTCCGAGTATGATTTTGTGTATTTATGTGTATTTTTTGCCAGTGCTGGTTTAGTATGTCTGTGTGAGGCTGGCGGTTTCGTGCAAGTGTTAACCTTCTCCTCATGACTGCCTGTTCCAGTACTGGGTGGAGAGAGCTTAGCCTCCAATTTAACTATATAATTGCATCTCTCGCATATGTTAATGTTTTGTGGTAGGAGGAGAGGGTTGTCTGTGTACATGAGGCAGTTGTAACATTGCCTCAGGACACCCAGGTTCACCAGCTGGACTGGAGAGTATACCTGAAATTGCCCTTTGGTCATGCCTGAATAGTAGGGTGAGCTGCTTAGTCACTTGGTTGGTGAGGGGTGAATAATGAGCCTTGCTCTGCTGGGCAATCAAGTGTCGGGGTATATTAGTGCTTGCTATTAGGTCTGAGCAAATGCTGGACTGTAGGATGCTTTTTAAGTGCTTAGGTTGAGAGTTAGACTACTTTCAAGGGAAAAACTGAAGAGGAGACTTGGTGGAGCCAGGAATAATTTACCCTAGCTAACTGGCGCTGCTCGGACGTGCAAAACCGTGTAAAAGCGGTTTTTACAGCATTGAAATGAAAGAGAGAGAAATTAGCCCAAAATGGCCTATAAACTACTAACTTCTGGGCTGGAACCACACCTCCAGTGACAGATGGCTGCTCAAAGCTCCCTCTCTCACAGGTGAACAGAGAAACCTCCTTCTATCCAAGTAAGGTATGGGCAACTCAGAAATTTGTAACATAGCCCTGAATTCAACACTAGCCTGAAAACTGGACTATACTAGCTTAGAAAGGTGAGAAACAAGGAAAAAAAATTTTTTTTTGAAAAGTTAAGGCAAAAACAGTAAAAAATACACTTACAACAGCTTTAAACGACTACAAACAGTAAAAAATACACAATGTTAGTTAGCTCAGCTACCTCTGCAAGTTTTCAGCTAACATGTACCTGCTCTGTTACTAAGCCATGAACACTGCCACTGATATCGCTGCTTTTTTTATAATGCTTGGATTTCTTATTAAAGTTGTTAAATTGCATTAGGTGTCTGTACAGGTTAGGTCCATTTGGCAACATTATCAAACTGAACAGCTCATTAAATTTGCTTCCTTCAAGGTAGTAAAACCCACAGATGTTTAGAGGGTGGCTGTGCTACACTGCCCTATCATGTGGGGGATCTGCCCCCACACCCCCTTCCTTTGATATACAGACACCATTTTGGATGAAGGAAGAAATTTTGATGAGTTCTCCTCTTCAGCAAAATTGCTCTCAGTGTGACAGATTGTACTCATTTGGACTTAATGTACATTTCGGTTTTATTTACAAGCATACCTCTCAACCTCTTTATTTATTTATTTATATTTGTTTACCGGTGTAGTGCACTGATTAATATTGACCAATTTTAGGCTCTGCCTGGGTGAAATATAAAACATTTCACAGACAAAAAATAAAGAAATGTAAGCAATAACAGAGTAGTTCAGACCAATTACATAAAAAGTGTATATACATTCTAGTGAATAAGCACAGTGCAAAGTACAATCAAGATGGCCATACTTGTTGTTTTGTTACAAAATTACACTTCAAATGACAGCATGTTTACTTCCATCAGAAATGCTTACATCAAAAAGATTAAGCTCCCCACCTGACTTATTTTGCAAAACCCAGAGAAACAATGACCTCAGGAACAGACTGAAGTATAAAACTGAGACATTTTACACCTGAGGAGGAAGCTTATGTGAAAAAACAGTTATGGTCCTAAACAGATCTCAGGCATAACTGAGTTGTACGGGACCTGTGTCTTATACTGTGGTCAATGTTCATGGTTCATCACTTAGGAAACATGGTGAGCAAAATCACAACATGCACAGAGACCGCGCTAGTCTGTAAATGTGGAAGAGATAGATTCCTTATACAATGCAGTGCTTCTTGCAGGTTTATTAGTAGAGACATCTAACATAAAATACATTTATGCTTGTGGTAAACAAAAACACAGTCTTCAGCTGTAGAAGGTTATGACTGGACCTCCAATCATAACCAAAAGTGTTTGAGATATAGATGTCAAGAAATTCACAAGAGCAAAATCTGAGAGGTGAACCTTGACACCATGGCATCCATGTCAGTAACACATAACATCTCAGGTTATGATCAGAAATATCAGATCATAATTCTTTTGCAGTGCATGGATCTTTACCTGCTGCCATGTACTTACTACAAAAGTTAGACAAAAATGTAGCAATTAAATGTTTTACAGCTTAGAAAGCTGTAACACACTATCCACTATTACACAGAGAATGGTCAAAAAAGCAAAGCATTGGGAAGTCAGTAAACACTTCACTCAGACAAAAAAACATCAGAATGAAGTGTTACTGTCACTCTTCTCCTGTAGCATCTAAGCACTATTAACACCACTGATTGGGGGAACAAGCCTGTCTTTTCACTAATTTAGAAGCATAATCATATGTATGTGTGGTGTGTGTGTGTGTGTGTGTGTGTGTGTGTGTGTGTGTGTGTGTGTGTGTGTGTGTGTATGTGCATATGAGAGCATGTGCTTGTGTAGTGTAAGTGTTTGTGTCAGTACCATGGATTAGATGGAAGCAACTGTAAAGTGTGTGTTTGTGTGTGTGCATGTGTGTCTGCTCACATATGCAAGTACCCATGTGTCTATACACACGAGTACATGAGTGTGTGTTTACATAACAGTTGTGTGGGTGTTTGTGTATGTGTGCTTTAGATTAGATGAAAGCAACTCTAAAGTGTGTGTCCCTACACATAACTATGTGCAGCATGTCTGCATGTTTGCTTATACATATGTGTGTGTGTGTGTGTGTGTGTGTGTGTGTGTGTGTGTGTGTGTGTGTGTGTGTGTGTGTGTGTGTGTGTGTGTGTGTGTGTTCGTTTATGAATTTCAGGGGTAACCAAATAAAGGTTTGATGGACCACTTGGGGCAGTGATTTTTTTCCCCTCTGATGCTTTTTTATGATTGCAAGGTTATAATTTGGGGAACAAGTATACTTCAGATACTCAAACGTTTTTCTTATATTTTATACCTATTTTTATGCTTGCTACATATTCTTTTTAATACTATCAAATTAAAACATTTGCATTTAACTAAATTTAAACATTTACATGTGAGTAAGGTCTCTTTTGTTTGTTTACTCTGATATCTTGCTTTTGAAATAATTATGTTGTCATAAGTTACGGATTATAATGTAATAGATACAAAGCAAGTAATGCATTTAAACTAACAGAAATGTTCTGACAACAAGAAGTTTCATTTTATACAATTCCTAGTAACAAAAACATTTAATAATAATCAAATAGTAACTTATTTCCACTATATTATACCTTAATTGAAAACTGTCTTGTAAGTTATTTGAAGGGTTTCTGAAAAAAATGACAAAGAAAAACTGTCACAAAAGTTCTTCTGCTTAAAGATCATATTTAAAGATTTTCTAAGTATTTCTTTTTGCTGCAGTTATGTTTTTTATTTATTTTATTTATTTATTTCCAGTTTGATGACCGGGGAGGTCCACAAGGCTAAAAGAGCCCGTTTTCAGTGGAGGCCCGGGGAGAAAAGCTCCATAATACAAAGTACAAGCTACATAATACAAAGTACAAAATATAGTTGCAAAGGTACCAGTTAAACAACTTGTAACTATAAAATAGCAAAACTAAGCAAAGTTGAACTGCAACATGGAGAAAAATATATAATATATATTTACATGTGTACTGGTTGAGAACAGTAGTACAGGGTTAAATTTGTACAGAGGTTTGAAATGTCTAAGAATGGTATAAAAGTAACATTAAAATAGGGTTAATCCCTAGTGTGTAAGGAAGAATGAACCTTATGAATGTATTCATGTATTAAGCAGGTTAGGTAGGTAGCGTGCAATTGAACTGCCATTTATAGGAGAGGTAAGAATGGAGCTGGGTTTTGAAGAGTTCAAAGTTTTCAGAAATTCTTAGAGACGGAGGGAGAGAATTCCATTTTTTGGCTAAGGAAAAGGATAGGAGAAGCTGACCAGCAGGACGATTTGGTTTGTATACAGAGATTAGATTTTGGTGGGCGGATCTTAGATTTCTGTGTGGGGTGTATAATGGTAAGATGTTTGTTAGTGCTGGACATTTAGTTGGTTTGAAAATAAGCTTGTGAGCTGTGGTGAATTGGAGGTGGTCTAGGTAGTTGGGAAGTTCTGGCCATTGCAGCCGGTGGAGAGGTATACAGTGGTGAGTGGAGTATTTGGATGTGGTTGCGAACTTTGCATCTATTTTACCTTTTTTTCATGTAAAGCTTTCTTTCTGATTCTATAATATGCAGTTTCTCCAGCTGAGCTATATTAAGTATAATAAACTTATGTTTGTATCTACTGCACATTGAGCAGCTGCCAAATTACTTCTTGATTCTGTGTTATCAGGTGACACCTTCTGATAATGTCATAAACGAGGCAAACGCAGTAATTCAATACCATGAGGTATTGAACTGAAGAGAGTTTCACTATGCCAGGAACAGGAAACAAGATTTTATAACACTCTATGTTAATGAAACTTATTACCTGTTCTGAGGGTAGCTTGATTTTACCTGAGGACTTGGTTTGGCCACTCAATCTGGACAATACTATCTGGCACAGCAGTTATACCTGTTTATCAGATCTAGTATTGTCATCAGGGAACAGGGTCTGGCATTCAGGTGCAGTTGCATGTCTAGATGTTGCCCAGCACAGGTGCTCCACCAGTAGGGCAGCATAGTCATCACACCTGAATTCTCTCCATCCAAGAAGAGGGTGGGTATGTGGGGCCACTAACCCAGCAAGGAATTAAATCTACTTTTGAAAATAGGACACTGTGAGCTGTCCCTAGAGGAGTTTGGGGGATGGCTTTGTTACAGAAAAATATATTGCCTCATGACTGCTCTTCACAAAATGCACATCAGCTTGCAGTTTCTTCATAAATGAGTCAAATAAAATGTTTATAATATGTTTATGTTAAAATCAAAAGGTAGAAAAGATGCATGATTATGAAAAATATAGTTTCACATAAGTTGTAGCTTTGTATTTCAAGTGCCTTACAACTGCATTCTCTTTATTAGCAAATTATAGTGTAGGCAAACTAAGTGCTGAAGGAGTTAAGGGATGTTAAGATATTTAAAAGATTCTGGTTTAAGAATGTCATTGTAGGAAAAAAAGAAAAACAATGTGTCAAGAATTTTTTGTAAGCTCTGGACTTCTCAGGCTGGGGGATGAGTTGTTGCAAGGGTGTCTGTAAAGACAGTGTGTGCTGGTACTGAATATAACACGGTCAAAGGATAAGATTCTTAGGCCAAATGGTCTATGTTTTAAAAAGGTATATTGTCAACTGTTCACGTGAAGCACTAAGAGAGGATCATGAGAACATAAAATAGTTTAAAATACACTGATTTGTTAAAATCTATGTAACGTCAGAATTCTACATGCATGAAACTGATAAGAAAAGGCATAAAATATGAAGGTTTTCTTTATTCTGGGAGACTGATTTGAAAATCTTGTTAGGCAGTCTCCCAGATATTTAGTATTTTCATATTCTTTTAGTATTTATCATTAAATATATTTAAACTGTTCATTGTGGCTGGTCCTTTTTAGAAAATATTTAAATTTTGGGAGTATTTGCACATATTTATTTGGTGATAACTCTGGCCACTCCTGAAAGCTTGGCTGTTTGGTCAACAATATCATTTGTATTAATATTAATTTCACTCATTATAACTGGATACCCTTTTAACAGCCTTATAGTAACTGACTGGTGGCAGTGAAACTACCTTATAGTCTGGACAGAATGTGGCATAACTAGTAAATCTGTGCCAGCCTTTCCCAGGTGTGTGTATATGTGTGTGTGTGTGTGTGTGTGTGTGTGTGTGTGTGTGTGTGTGTGTGTGTGTGTGTGTGTGTGTGTGTGTGTGTGTGTGTGTGTGCGTGTGTGTGTGCGTGTGTGTGTGTGTGTGTGTGTGTGTGTGTGTGTGTGTGTGTCTGTGTGTGTGTGTGTGTGTGTGTGTGTGTGTGTGTGTGTGTGTGTGTGTGTGTGTGTGTGTGTGTGTGTGTGTGAAAATTAAATCTCAAAGAGTGTGTGTTTCAGCTACTTGGAGCAGGAACACAAATAAGAAGTTATGTACCTACCATAACGTTCCATGTTAGTTGTCTTCTTCTCGCCTTCTTTCTTGCTGGATGGGTTCGGAGCCGATCCTCGGCTCCGACTCGGCCAATACTAAAAGCTCGAGAGCTAATTCCACCGGCTCGAGGCTCCCCTATATCCCACAATGCTAGGCGGTAACTACTCAGATCTCGTTTGGTAGCTATACCAAGCAATACTAATCTCCAAGAATGGAGTAACAAATTTCAGAAGAAGAATCACAAAGAATTCCGGTCGGTCTGTCCAGGCTTGGGGGAAGGAGGGAGGGGCCTAAGAAGGCAGAAGAAGACAACTAACATGGAACGTTATGGTAGGTACATAACTTCTTAATGTTAAGTTGTCAATCTCGCCTTCATTCTTGCTGGATGGGACCGCGTCCCTAGCACCTTATCCCGGGTGGCCTATCGGAACAGACTCTTGAGAACAGTGGAACCAAAATTGGCACGGCTTCTGGAAACCATGTCCAATTTGTAATGTGAAATGAATGTATGAGGAGAAGCCCATGTGGCTGCTGCACAGATTGAGTCTATTGGCAACCTGTCCTGAAAGGCTATGGATGTAGCTAATGCCCTGGTTGAATGAGCTCTAGGTCTTGAGGGTAATTTTTGATGTCTGATCTCATAGATGAAAGTAATTGTAGAAGTGAGCCATCTAGACAGAGATACTTTGGTAACTGGAAGGCCCAGTCTTCCTTCTGCATATGACAGAAACAATTGATCAGATTTCCTGAGTTGTTTAGTTCTGTCTAAGTAATATCTCAGTTGGCGATGAACATCCAAAAATGCAGCTTTTGCTCTGATCTATTTGAATAGTTAGGGAAAAGACGGGAGATCAATAATCTGGTTTAGGTTAATTTGAGAATAGATTTTGGTAAAAGGATGGGTTCGTCCGGAGAGATACTCTGTCTTTGTGAAAAACTAGGTAAGGAGGACGACTGCAGAGGGCTTGGAGTTCTGATACTCTTTTCGCTGAAGTTATAGCTACCAGAAAAAGTGTCTTCCAAGAAAGCAATTTCAGAGAACATGAAGCCGCTGGTTCGAAGGGGGGAAGAATTAAAGATGCCAGAACCAAGTTTAAATCCCATTGAGGCGGAGGGTCTTTGATCGGAGGTTTGAGCAGAAATATACCTCTTAAGAAGGCCTTACAGAGTTTGTGAGCCATAATGCTGGATTCTGAAACCCCAACATGAAAATTTGAAATGGCAGCCAACTGAACTCTAATGGTTGATGCAGAAGATCCTAAATGAAATAGTTCCGCCAGGAAGTCTAAAATAGACTGGATAGGTGCAGTAAAAGGATCAATGTTTTTGATGATGCCCAAAGGAAAACGTTTCCATTTACTAGTATAAATCTTCCGGTAGAGGATTTATGAGAGGCTATCAATATATCTCGGACCGAGCGAGATATTGAGGAAGCCTGGCTAAGGTAGGAATTGGAGAAACCAAGCTGTGAGGTTTAGGGAAGACAGAGATTGGTGCAGCTGACCCGACTGATGGGTAATCAGATCTGGTACTGGGTCCAGATGCCAAGGCTGCTCCAAAAGGTAACGATGAAGAAAGGGGAACCATATCTGTCGAGACCAGTAAGGGGCAATGAGGATCATAGTCACTCTCAAGGCGATGGCTTTCTGAATTAGTTGAGATATCAGTGGAAAGGGGGGAAAGGCATACAGAAGTCCCCGGGGCCAATCGTGGACTAGAGCGTCTCTGGTGGGATGGCCTGGCAATGGGAAGAGCGTGAAGAAGTCTTGGCACTTGCTGTTTTGGGGAGTAGCCAAAAGATCGCAGCAAGGATGGCCCCATCTTAGAAATACCTCTTCTAGAACTGACGTCTTTAGAGACCACTCGTGTGGCATGAGAATTGCTCTGCTCAACCTGTCTGCAATGACGTTGGATTTCCCGGGATATGTCGCTGTCAGAAAACGCTGAGAAGAGATCGCCCATCGTCACAGTCTGACTGCGGTGCGACATAAAGGGTCTGATCTGTTTCCGCTTTGTTTGTAGATGTACCACCACGGACATGTTGTCCGTTTGAATTGCGATAGTCCCTTTGGGAAGAGAGTCGTGAAAGGCTTGCAACGCTAAAAGCACTGCTCTCATCTCTAGGACATTTATGTGCAAGTGGCACTCGAAGGGTTGCCACGTGCCCTGGACTGTCCTGCCCTGATAATGCCCCCCCCCACCCGATCAGGGAGGCATCTGTTGTCAACGTGGCAACTGGAGGGGGGAGAGTGAAGGGTCTTCCTTGGAGAAGTTGAGATGACGTGACCCACCAAGATAGTTGATTCTTGCATACTTGAGTTATCAGTATGGTATGGGACATTGGGAGTTGTTGAAAGGACCACTGGGTAAAGAGCATCCACTGGAGGATCCTCATGTAAAAGCGAGCTAAGGGGAGAAGGGGAATAGCTGCTGCCATGAGTCCTAGTACCTTTAACACTAGTCTGGCTTTGACTTTGACCAATTGCAAGAGAAGGGATACTTGGTTCCGAATGTCTAATACCCTCTGCTCTGTGAGTGTTGCTGAAAGAGTCTGTGTATCTAATTTGGCGCCTATGAAAGTAATAGACTGACAAGGCGACAAGGCAGATTTTTCGAAATTTATTGAAATGCCTAGAGCTTGACAGGTTTGCATGGTGAAATTCCTGGATAGTAGAAGCTGATGCCTGGTGGTGGCAGTAAGGAGCCAATCGTCCAGATATGGAAACACCTGGAATCCCTGGCCTCCGAAGTGAGCCGTGACCACTGCCATGCCTTTGGTGAACACTGGGGCTGTAGTGAGACCAAAGGGCAGGGCCCTGAACTGGTAGTGACTGGCTCCCAGCCTGAAGCGGAGATATCTCCTGGAGCGTCGGTTCATTTTGATGTGGTAGTACGCATCCTGAAGATCTATCGAGCACATCCAATTGTCCTGACCCAAGAAGGGTAGGATGGACTGTAGCGTGACCATCCGGAATTTTGTTTTCTTGACAAACTTGTTTAAGTGACTGAGATCTAGAATGGGCCTCCAGTCCCCTGTTTTTTTTGGTACCAAAAAGAATTTGGAGTAGATTCCGGATCCTTGCTGGTCTGCTGGGACTGGTTGGATGACTCTTTTTAATAGCAGCTTTGACACTTCCAATGCTGCTTTTTCCCTTAGACCGGGTGGAACGTCTGGAAGGGATTTTTTTGGTTGAGTTGGAATGTGAATAAAGGGAATTTTGTAACCCTCGGATATGATCGACTGTACCCATTTGTCTTGAGTTAGGGAAAGCCAGGCTTCTGGGTACAGTGATAATCTTCCCCCGACTGCCTCCGAAGGTGGACAGCCGGGAAGCCCCTCAGGGGTGCTGAAAGGGTTTGTCAGAGAACACTTCTCTGCTACCCTGGTTTTGCGGACCTCCTCTGCCTCTGGGCGCGTCTATTATTATTCCCCCCTCTGCCTCTAGAGGGGAATCGGCCTTGTGCGTCAGATGAGACTCCCTGAGATTGTTTCCGGAACCACATCTTTCCTCCCCTCTGACCTTTGGGATAGGGTCTAGAAGGGGTGGAAAAACGGACTCCTACGGCAGAGAGAGTCTTACCTTCCACCTCGCACCTGGTCAATGTATCCTTCACCTGAGGACCAAACAAAGCTGATCCGTCAAAGGGGGAGTTGGTGAAGGACGCTTTGAAAGGGTCCGCAAAGTTGCATAGTTGCATCCAGGCGTGCCTTCGTAAGGCAATCCCTGTGCCTGCAGATCTACTCGCTCCATCTGCTGCATACGAGACCAGTCGCATGGAGGAGTTCACAATTGAATTTAGGGTTGCCAACTGGGAGTTCATTGTGTCTTTGAACCCCTCAGCTGTAGGATCCTTCATCAGTTCACCCATGTCCTTGAGTAAATCCCTTTGGAGACGGGTGAAATGGCATAAGTAGTTCAGCGACCGCATAGAAAAGGTCGCTGACGAAAACATCCGCTTGCCGTACCTGTCCATGGTCTGAGATTCTTTATTAGGAGGATGGACAGGAACAGAAGGATCAGCTAACTCCTTCTTTGTGGCCGCAGCCACCACCATGGCATCAACCGGGACACCTTTGGATAGAAACTGTTTGTCTGAGGGAGCAGTGATAAATTTGGATGGTCTCCTCGGGGTGGGTTCCACTGAGTCAGGAGCCGTCCAAGCCTTCCTTGCCACCACTTCCATAAGGGGGTCAAAGGGAGGGGACACCCAGGAGGTAGAAGGGCGAGAACCAAATGCCTCAAGATACACTGACTCATCCTCCGAAGGGTTAAGGGCTGGCCAATTTCCCCTCTGTTTGAGTATTTCTAGGATGTCTGCAAAGGAGACATCTTCAGAGGGGGAATGGGGGGACCCTTCGGATTCCTCCAAGTCAGTGTCAGAGGTGATAGACTCAGGGGAGTCAATGTGCTTCCTCTTGCACTGCCTCTTCCTAGGGGGATCTCCTGCAGGGTCAGTAGAGACCTCGGAAGAGGAGGAAATTCCCAATGGGGAAACTTGAGGAGTTGGTTCTCTACGGTGTGAGACAAGGGGGTGAGCAGAAATCTCCGCAGGCACTGTAGAAGGAGGAGCTGAGGGAACCGACTGCGGGGCAGAACCCGGTTCTAGCACGCCCGCATGACCTCGAAGGCATCCCTGTCAGGCAAGGTCCGAGGCCCCGCCCGAAGAGACAAGGACCCTCCGGCACCGACAGAGACGGCTCCAAAGCCGATGTCGGAGCCGAACTCACCAGCCAAGCCCGAGGGAGAGCAGGGTCGGACAAGGGTCCGATGCCACTCGCCGGAGCCGACGAGGGAAGCCGGCCGAGATCCCTCCAAAGAGGAGATCGGAGCAGACGACGGAGCCGAAAGAGATGGTATCGGATCCGACGCACCGACAGTGATGGCTCCAACAAGCCTTGGCTCCGAACTCGAAGGAGTCGGAGGAGGAATGTAACGAGGGACGGGAATAGCCAACGACTGATGAGTCGGGCTATGGAGCATTTGGGCCAGTGCCTCGGACTTAAGAAGTCTACTCACCACCCTCTGCAAATCATGGTCTGACAACCTGGAAGACCGAGAGGAATGTGATTTGTGACTCCGCTCCGAAAGTAGAGGAGATCCTGGTGCCGAGTGTACAGAACCAATTGAGGGGGACCTGGATCTCTTTCTGTAAGATGGCTCCGATAATGGTATCGGAGCCGATGTGGACTTACTAGTTTCGGCTCCAGCCGGAGCCGAAGTAATAGTAAGAGTAGATCCTATAGATGGTGATCTCGATCTCTTTTTAGATTGTGGCTCCGATAGTATCGGAGCCGATGAAGACTTAACAGCCTCGGCTCCAGCCGGAGCCGAGGTAATAGTTTGAGGCCCAAAAACATCGGCTCCGGCCGGAGCCGATGTCGGAGCCTGCTTCGACATTTCTACAGTCGATTCAGGAGCAGGAGTTGACTGTTTTGAAGCCTTTGAAGGTTTTCCCGAACTAGGCTGAGTCGGGGGGCCTTCAGGCTTTAACAAACCCCTTAGAATGAGTTTGTTCTTGCGCTCCTGCAGGACTCGAGGGCTGAAACCTTGGCAGACAGCACATGAGTCCTGCAGGTGCACAGGCCCCAGGCAATACACACAAGAAGTGTGACCGTCTGTCAGAGACATTTTCTGACAGCACGAGTCACACTTCTTGAAGCCTGAGACCTTTTCCTTAGACATTGTAGGGAAAGTGCCTGACAACAGCAAAAAAACACCACAGACACACCCTGTATAAAAAAGTTATAACAATATTTAGCTAACAATAAACTATTAACTAGAGGCTAAAAAGCCACAGACACACACACACAAGCCCTTACTGACAAAAAAGAAAACTAAATTAGTCACTGAAGGACTGGGGGAAGGGAAGGGGCCAAAGGCCTACAAGATAAGTGGGAGGGAAAGGACTTGACAAAAAGGGGTCGAGAGATCTAAATTTTAAAATAAACTAAAAAGGCTAAGTATGAACAACAAAAGGGGTTTTAGAAGTACCTGAAAAGGTAAAAGTTAAACTAACCTGCCTGAGCCGGTAGAAGAGCACCTCGTCAGCTATAGCGGCAAACGAGATCTGAGTAGTTACCGCCTAGCATTGTGGGATATAGGGGAGCCTCGAGCCGGTGGAATTAGCTCTCGAGCTTTTAGTATTGGCCGAGTCGGAGCCGAGGATCGGCTCCGAACCCATCCAGCAAGAATGAAGGCGAGATTGACAACTTAACATGCACTGGTTTCACAGAGAGGATGTTGGAGGACTTGGCTTGGACACTCAGCTGAGGACCTAACCCTACAACTGTGCCAGTGAGGAGTCTTACCAGGGACCTGGAGGAAGACAGACAGAGACACCCAGACCCCGGGCTGAGTGTTTGCCCCATGTACTGTTAAGCAAAATTGTGCTTGATGCAGAAAGGTCTGCATCTGGAAATATTGAGTGTATCCATTTGTATTCCAAGTGAATATCCCTCTCCAGACTCAGTGGTGAGGATTTAGGCTCTTCGATTACTGGCCCACAGTGAGGACATCACATATTGATGACCAGTGGTGTGGATACTGAACTTCTGTAACCTATAAGCAGTTGTCACTAAAGGTGTGTATTCTTTCAGCAGCTACACGGTGAACATTCAGAGTTTCATATCACAACAGTTTTATTTATTTTTTGTTAGTTTAGTTTAGTCAAAGACAGCAGGCCGAAATGCCAGCAGAGAATTATGGCAAGCTGACAAAGAACCAGTTGGCCAAGGTGTGCGAAGCCAAAGAACTGGTGTATACCAACCTGACTAATGAGGAAATTATTTCAGCCTTAGTCGCAGCTACAACACAGACCAGCAACCAGGAGGTTAACCAGTCTGGTGATGGGAATATGCAGCCCTCAAAAACAGAACAGTTCACCTTTTCCTCAGAGAACTTAAAAATCCATCTGGAGTTAAAGAGACTTGAACTGGAGACCAAACATATGGAATTAGAATCAGTACAGTGAGTGCGGCGTTTGGAAGCCAAACAAAATGAGAAGCAGCACCAACATGAGAGGGAGATGCTGACCCTTCACCAGGGTCATGGAGGTAATGGGGAAGGGAATAACCGAACCCCAGATGCAATAAAGGTTTAAAGGTTCATAGGTTGGTACTAGGCGATCGGCCTTAGGGCCTATACAAGTCTAGCCATAAAAAGTCACTGGATATTTCTTCCCACAATATTTACTTCCCTGGACCCCTGTCTAGCAGGGCAACTGACGTGATCCCTGGGGTGAATTTCCTATCTCCCATTCAATCATCAAGGTTCCTTCTGAAGAGGGCCAAAGAAGCACTCAGCTTGACATGTATGGGTAGTCTATTCCAGAGTATGGGGAGTCTCTGGGTCAGGAACCTATCCCTCCAGCATGTTTTGTTCATTGTGATGACAAGGTTTACATCCCTGGAGCGTGTGGCTCTGAGGGATTGGGATTTCTTTAAGTGTAGCAAGTCCAACAGCTCTGGGTTTGACATGGTCTTGTATGTTAAGCAGAGATCGCCTCTGAGTAGGCGATATGCGACAGAGTATAGCTGGAGTTTTTTTAGACGGTCAGCATAGGGCATCTGCTTTAGGCTTGTGATTCTTTTAGTGAGGTATTTCTGTGGCCTTTCCAGTTGTTGCAGATGTCTTGTGAGGTACATACCAAATGGGGCATTGTACTCTATAATGGGTCTAATGAGGGATGAGTACAGTGGGACAGCGACTTCTTTTTTTCTGGATGAAAAGCCCTTAGTGATGAGGTGTGCCACATAGAATGATTTCCTGACTGTTGTAATGATGTGGTTATCAAAGGTGAGACCATTGTCCACCTGTGTCCCTAAGTCCCTTATCACACTTTCGGTGTATAGTGTACTGCCAGTTATGTGGAAATTCATGGGTACATGTTTTTTCTTAAAGGGGATAACTATACATTTCTTGGCAATGAGCTTGAGCC
This sequence comes from Protopterus annectens, assembly GCF_019279795.1. NCBI lineage: Eukaryota > Metazoa > Chordata > Ceratodontiformes > Protopteridae > Protopterus > Protopterus annectens. Next base: position 1,087,482,659 of record NC_056733.1, on the reverse strand, counting down.
CATGGCTCTGGCACCAAGCATCTATTTCTGTAAGGCCCTTTTGTAGAATATCCACATAATTTGGGGATTCAATAATGGCTCCCAGTTTGCAGTCATCTGCAAACTTTGTTAGCCAGAGTCCCTTAGTGCTGGCCTGTACTTCAGAGAAGTAGATGCCAAACAAGGGCAGTCCCAGGACTGAACCCTGAGGTACTCCACTTGTCACTTGTCTGGAGCTGGATTTTGAGTTGGCTGCATTTACAGTGTGGGTTCTGTCAGTAAGCCAGTTGGCAGCCCATCGAGTGATGTAGGGATTAATGCCCAGCTTAGTAAGTTTATCTGTGATTCCAGAGTGGGAGATGGTGTTGAAGGTCTTGGCGAGGTCCAGATAGGCTGTGTGGACCACCTTGCCCTCGTCCATGGCTCTGGAGATTGATTCGAAGAAGTCAATCAGGTTGAAGAGACAAGATTGGCCCTTTACGAAACCAAACGGGCAGGGTCCAGTGTTTGAAGGCTGCCAACATCTTTGTTTATAAGTTCCATGATGATGCTTTCCATGGCTTTGCAGATCAGGCTCGTCAGACTGATGGGACGATAGTTCCTGGGATCCAGGGTGGATCCCCCCTTGTGGAGTGGGATAACTGTAGCTGTGCACCACCCACTGGGCATGAAGCCTGAGGTGAGGCTATGATTAAACATGACACGTAGGTGAGGTGCCAGTTCATTTTGTAGTTTATGTAGTACACAGCCCGGGATGTCGTCTGGTCCCATGGATGCTGTATTCTTAGCTTTGGAAAGTGCGTTTCTTACCTGTGTGGCCGTGATTACCGGAACTTGGCAATCTTTTGGTATTGAGATTGGCCCTTTAGGGGGTAAGAGGGGGGGGGGTGAAGTTGACACTGAATCGATCTGCCAGGATATTGACAATATCCTTGGGATTAGTATATTTAATGCCATTCTGCTGTAGCTCAGAGCAGATCTGAGCATTGTCATTTAGATTCTTGACATAATCTACAGAATGCCTTGTGGTTGTCCTTGGAATCTTTGGCAATTTTATTTTCGTAACTAGCTTTGGAGGATTCTTTGAGGGATTTCAGCTTCTTACTGAGGCTGGTAAGGGAGTATTTTGCATTCTTGGGTTTTCTGCTTTTCTGCAACAGTTTCTTCCTTCTGTTGTATAGTTTGTTTATGGCAGGGGACCACCACATTGGCTTCCTTTTTTTTGGAGGAGAACGTCTTGGTTCTATTTGGAATGGCACAATTCATGCACGAATGGATGTACTTGTACAGTGCCTTAGTGTAGGATTCAGCAGTCGAACTTTCAGTTCCCGTCTGCATGGGTGTCATGAAGTTTGTCACTTCTGACTTGAGTAGCATGAAGTTAGCTTTGGAAAAGTTTTTTATGGAGGTTTCCCTACTGGGGGGTGGGGGTGGGATGTGGACATCAAGGGTGATTAGCTTATGGTCAGACCTGACCAACGAGGGGGTGACCACTGGTTTGGAGCATCGATCTCCCATGTTGGTAATGACCAGGTCTAGGATATTTGAGCCCCTGGTGGGACTATGGATTAGTTGATCCAGGGCATTGGAATTTATGAATTCCAAGAACCGTTGGGCAAAGGTGTTGGTACCCGAGTAGTTTTCCCAATTAATGTCAGGGTAGTTGAAATCACCCAGTATTAGGGTGTTTGGTTGTATCTTAATATTTTCCAGTATGTTTAGAAAGGTGAAGTGAGAATCTTGGGACATGGTGGGGGATCTGTAGCAAGCTACAATTTGGATTGCAGTCTTACCTAGTGTTAGTTGCACCTGTAGAATTTCAGATGCATTGTGTTGGGCAACTAGCCTGGAGGTGTGAACATCCTTGGTGAATATGGACACTCCTCCACCTTTAGTGTTTCGGTCCTAGTTTGGTGGCCAAAAAGTGTGGTAAGAGTTGTCACCTGGTATTGCAGGGGTGCTCTCTGGAGCATTGAACCAGGTCTCAGTTACTGCACAGATATAGATATTCTCCATTTTTAGGAGTGCCTCAAGAGAGTGCATTTTGAGGTTTAGACTTTTAGCATTGAGTAACATTAACTTCAGATTTTGCATGCTTATATATGTTACGGTGGTGGTTTTGTCCTTTGAGCCTTGCCTAAAAAAGGCACTATAGGGGTTGCAAGAGCCTTAGCCAGTAACTTGAATCCCAGGGGTGACAGGTGTAGACCATCTCTGGCAAAGCATCTTGGTTTGTCGATAATGTCGTCCCAGGCCGACAGATACTGGATCCCCTCTGAATGACACTAGAAACTTAGCCAACTGTTGAAGTCAATCATTTTGCCCTTATACTGTGGTATCATTCTGGGCGAAGGCAGGATGCTACTCAGGGCTAAGGTCATACTTGCCTGGGCCACATGATCTGAGAGCTCTTCCATGTCTCTTTTCATGTAGTCCAGGGAGGTACATCTCAAGTCATTCACTCCAACATGGACAATGACAGAGTCATATTTGTACTTGTGAAGTGACTTGAGTGCATGCGTGATGTGGTGGATCCTGGCACCCGACGGGCAGATGACTGTAATTTTCTCCTTGTTCAGCCTGGTAAGTGGGACATCAGTGTGTCTGACTGTAGAGTCACCTATGACTAAAGTGTTGGGTACGTTGTCTTGTCTTAGGGGCTGTTGCTTGGTGCCACACTGCTGTTGTGAGCTATGTGACACTTTGGTTGTGATTGGTGTTTGTTTGCGTTTCAGCTTTGGAGGTCCTTGTTGCTTGGGCAGGTTAATGTTAAGGGCCTCCTCATAAGTGGTTTTAGGGTTACTATGAGCGGATGTTGGTGGTGTGAGTTTTGAAGGGCTATATGTTGCTTAAGGTGTAGTGTAGGTGTTAACCTTCTCCTCTTGACTATCTAGCACAATCTTGGGTGGAGAGAGCTTTGCTTCTAGTTTGGCTATGTAAGTGCATCTCTTGCAGTTTTTAGTGTTGGGTGGTAGGAGGACAGGGTTTCTGTGTACATGAGGCAATTGCTGCATTGCCCCAGTATGCCCAGATTCACCAGGTGGACAGGAGAAATCACCAGAAGCTGACCCTTGGACATGCCTGGTTCAGTGTTTCTTTTGTAAAGTACAAAAGCTGTTTTCCCTTACCTTGGCAAGGTACTTTGCAATTATAGGCTGTTTAGTGCCTACGATTAATTTCTCCTTATTAACAAGGAGAGTTGAATGCTTGTATCAGTTTAAGGCTTCCTAAGACTTTCAGGTAGGTCTCAGAGCAAGTGCTAGTCACAGGGATTCAGATTTTAGTGCTTCTACTGAGAAACCAGATAGTTCTAAGGGAAAGTTTAAAGAGCAGACTTTCTGGCACCAGGAATAGTTTAAAGTGCTAGACTAATAAGCTAATAAAAGTGCAGGAGAGCAGAGAACTAGCTGATCTAAGGGAAAAAAATTGAAGAGCACCGCTCAGGAGCTTACAAAAAGTCCTGGATACAGCAAATCTCTATCTGGGCTACACTAGTTTCAGGAAAGGTCAGTACATTTCTTCCACAATTTACAGAGGGTGATAATTTTGATAGTTTTATTCATATATTTGAAAAAGTTTGTAAACAGTATAATATTGACCAAGGGCTCTGGGGTACGGTTCCTGACCACCTTACTCCATGGTAAAGCTGTAACTGCTGTTTCTAAATTGTCTGATATTGATTGTTTAAGCTATGAAAAAGTGAAGAAATGTTTACTTGAATGCTTTAAGTTAACACCTGACGCTTATAGAAAAAAAGTTTTGTGAGCATGGATGCAAGACAGATGAAAGTATGTGATTATATTGCTGAGTTAAGCACTTATTTTCATAGGTGGGTGAGTGGGTGTCAGGTCACCACTTTTGAAGGGCTGACAGAACTTTTGGTGAAGGAACAAGCCCTTGGCACTTTGCCTCAGGACATGAGAATCTGGTTGGTAGACAGAGAATGTAACTCTGCAGATGAGCTGGGGAAGAAAGAGGATTTCTATTTAGCAAGCAGGACATCATTGCACAGGAAAGGGATGCCCAGAGCTGCACATGGATATAAGGGAATCCATGGTGGGCAGCCAAAACCGTCCTGACAGAGTCCACCAGTGACAGGGGGGAATACTGGTTCAGTTCACAGCCAGGATCAAAGGTTAAATGCTTTAAATGTAATCAGTGGGGCCATGTGGCATATAGATGTCCGTGAAGGCAAGGTGGGGAACAAAATTTGGGGGAGCCAGCAGATGGGAATAACAGTATGGCAGTGGCGAGTTGTAATGAGACAGCAGGGGTACCAAACTATTACAAGAGGTTATATCCTATCTTAGTGAATGGAAAACAGCCACTGCTAACAGAGACACAGCCTCTGACATCACCACTGTGAAGCCTGCAGTGGTTAAGGAGGAGCAGTACTTGCTTGGGTAGTCCTCTCCAGTCAGAACTTTACAAGGGACCCCATTCCAAATGCCTTTGGCCAGGGTTCACCTTGACTTGCAGGGTGGAAAAGGAAGCAAGCAAGTAGGTGTGTTTGAGGATATCCCTGGAGATGTCTTGATGGGGAATGATTTAGATAATGCAGTACCCTCGTGTGCATGCATTTACACACAGTCAGGCTTGGAGACAGGCATGTGGATCTGGCAGCCTGCGGGAAACCTAAACAAAACTCATAGCGGAAGCATAGCAGTGAGCCTGAAGGTGAGCCACAGCTGCTGGTAGGTAGAGTGGGTGCAAGGGCAGAGGTGAGTGTTAGTACCTAGGCTGACAGTGAGGCACCCCTGTCAGAGGATGCCAGACTTCCTGTGGAGGGGGAGCTGGGAAGAGTCACAAAAGTAGAGCTGAGATAGGCTCAGCTCTCAGACCCTACACTAAGAGGCTTGAGGAAGGTAGCTAGGAAGGCTCCTAATGTTCAAGGAAAAGGGGAATCTGTATACTGGAACAAAGGGTTACAGTATAGAGTGTGGACCCCTGACAGAGGGTGAGGTAATACAGCAGTTAGTAGTGCCTACAGCCTGTCTGGCACTTCTTGCCATAACTCATGACATTCCTTTTGCAGGTCATATGGGCATAAAGCATTCCAAAAGACGTTGCAAGGGATGTAACAGGGTACTGCAGGACCTGTGAGTAGTGCCAAAACGTAGGCAAGGCAGGAGACAAGGTCAAAACTCCTTTGATGCCTTTACCTGTGATTGAGGTGTCATTTCAGAGGGTAGCTATAGATATTGTGGGGCTTCTGAGTATCTCAAGCTCCACAGGGAAGAAGTAGATCCTGGTGGTAGTAGACTATGCTACTAGATTCCTTGAGACAGTGCCTCTGTCCTCCATTGAGGCAGAGAAGGTGGCAAATGCTTTGTTAAAGATTTTCAGCAGGGTAGGTTTCCCGAAAGAAATACTGACTGACAGAGGTGCTAATTTCATGTCAGAACTGCTGTTTGTCTGTGGAAGCACTGTGGGGCAAAGCACCTAAAGACCATCCCCAAATTAATGGTCTTGTGGCGAGGTTAAACTCTACACTAAAGACCATGATACAGGCATTTGCAGACCAGTTTTAAGAGAGAGTGGCAAACTATTTGCTTACAGAGAGGTACCCCAGGAATCCACACGTTTTTCACCCTTGGAGTTGCTTATGGGTATAGGCTGAAGGGACCTTTAGATATGATTTGTGATGAGTGGGAGGGTGAGTGTTAATCCCACACATGGAGTCTGTTGTGGCATATGTCCTAAACCTCAGGACAAGGCTCAGGGAGCTCATGGGCTTGACCCAGGAGATCCTGGTAGAAGCCCAACAGTAGAAAAAGTTTTGGTGTGACAGGAATGCTCAAGTCAGAGAGTATGCTGTGGGGCAGCAGGTGATCGTTCTCATTCCTGTCAGACACAATAAGCTGCAGGCAGCTTGGGAAAGACCCTCCAAAGTGGTAAGAAATGTCAGTGATGTTGACTACGTGGTAGAACTGCAAGGCAGGAGGCAGGGGCACAAACTGTAAGATGATGAAAACTTACCATAGCAGGAAGCCCCTGGTGCTGAATATTTTCTGTAGGAGGTGGGAAGAGTCTGAGGGGGATCTGTGGCTGCAGCGAGCCAGCCAGCAAGATGCCAAGTTACTATGGTGGAGCCTAGGGTTGCAGGCATATGATGTGACAATGTGGCACTGTAGTGGGGTCAGCAATTCCAAAGCAGATGGGAATCTCAAGGCAGGGTATGGAATAATGTATTCCCAGACAGGCTCATTCCTCTCAAGCAAGGTTTCTCAAGGGGCAATTGAAAAACTAGCTTGAGTCTTCAAAGCGGGGAGAGATGTGACAAAAGGAGGTACTGCCAGCAATGCCAGGAGAAGTGGAGCAGTGGATGTATAACTTCTGCCAGCACAGCTAGCTGTAATTTTGTAAATAATTATATGTCATTTGTACATCAAACTGATTTGTACAGATGCTTGTGATGAAAATGTATTTTTGAGATTTGTTTGTATTAAAATGTATCAATAGTGTGCCCTGCTGGAAGGAAAAGATATGTACATGCATTATTGTAATTGAATTAAATATATACACTGTAGCAGCATATACTGGAAGGGAAGAGGTTAATCCACTCGACTTTAAAATATATCTGAAATTAAATTACTTTATGTTTTAAGCCATAAAGATGTTATCCCACAGTTTTGAATAGAGCCAGAGATCCATGTCTGTGCTACAGAATAGGTTGTAACTCCTGTAGGAAGAGTGGTATGGTTTTATGACTTCCAGCAACAGCACCACATCTGAGCAATGCCCTTGTGCCTGTATTACTGACATATAGGTGCTAAAATCCTTGCAGCTTCTAGTGTTGGTGATAAAATGGGGAACAGAGTTAGATGGCCTGATGTATGTGATGTCATTCTGTACAGAAATAATGTTTTAATAGGTTTAATATTAGATTTCTGAAGCTGCTTTAGTTGACCAGCATGTGGTCGAAAGGCACTTTTCAAGTGGGCAGAATGCTGAACTAGAAAACATTAACTACACTACATTGAATGTGTAGTGTAGTTCGATTTTCTGAGTTCTGCATTGTGTACATTGATCGTAGTTCAGTAAGAAACAGAGAATTAACCCATTTCCTCACTGTAGTGTGATCTCAGAGTTGGTATATATAATTCGCAGGGGGTATGGGGGAGCAGTGGGTTGCTCCCTGCAAAATAGTAAAATACAAATACCGTTGATTGTGTAAAGTCACTGTACGGTAAGCTGCATAGCATGGGTGACTGACATCACCTCCTGCTATGTTGAATACATCGAACTCTGGGAGATGATGTATTCAATTTTGTATTTTCTGCCTATTCAACTGTATGGATTCATCTTTCCGGGTCAACTTTTTGACCGGTTGAATGAAGCAGTTTCGGTAATGTAATTGCAAACCATTTTAATATTAGTGGTTATTGAAGTCTCAGGAGCATTCTGTATTCTGTCTTGGATCTGACAATAAGGACCACTGACCCATCTTGCCTTGCTCTATTCAGTAAGTAGGTTTTAGTCAATTAGGAATAGATAGTGAGACTAGCTAAATATTGCTTTTCTACAACTGTGTGAAACTTTCCATTGGTGTTATTTTTAATACATCCTGAGACAAAAACTCTGGCATTTAGTATAACTAGATATTTAGAATTTTTATGTTCTTTTATTATTTATTATTAAATATATTTAAACTGTTCATTGTGGCTGGTTCTTTTTTAGAAAATATTTAAGTTTTTGAGAGTATTTGCACATATTTATTTGGTGATAACTCTGGCTTCTCTTGATAGCCTGGCTGTTTAGTCAACATTACCATTTTATATTAATATTAACTTCACTCAGTATAACTGCATACCCTTTTAAGAGCCTTATAGTAACTGGATGGTGGCAGTGAAATTACCTTATATTCTGGACAGAAGGTGGCATAGCTAGTAAATCTGTGCCAGCATTTCCCGTGTGTGTGTGTGTGTGTGTGTGTGTGTGTGTGTGTGTGTGTGTGTGTGTGTGTGTGTGTGTGTGTGTGTGTGTGTGTGTGTGTGTGTGTGTGTGGCGCACTCTAGATATATTGGCTGTGTTGAAGGTGAGTAGGCCTATTACTCCACCTGCACTTGACCCACTTCCTCACCGCCCCCCTCTATGAAGATGGCCCAAGAAAGGAAAGTGGGCAGAGAATGGAGTGTCGCAGTGTTCAATAAAGTGGGAATGACATTTTCATTGAACACCGATCATCTGAGAAACTGTGGCGGTTTTTAAAGTAATAATGCTTAACGCCACGCCTACATACACTAGTAATTATCAAGCTGTTCAAGAGTCAAGTACCAAGGCCAGTGTGCCGGAGACCCAAGACAAATTTGAGAAAAATCAGTTTATCACGGGCGGAGTGACTGCCCGTGTGTGGAATAGGATGAAGAAGATCATAATAGATTAAAAAAAAAAAGAAGTCATTTCATTTTTATTCTTTAGCACTGGATGAAAGCTTAGCATGAAGGTACTGCTCAGCTCCAGCATTTCATTTTTATAATCAGAAAAATTTGTGAAATACTTTGGGAGTTTTTGTCAATGGAGTCTGAAAAGGGAAAAAAGGAGAGGACTTGTGTGTGTGTGTGTGTGTGCCATCGAAAACATGAAGCTTCCCTGGGTAAGCTTGTTAAAATAAACATCTCCTACCGCTTTGAAAAAAAAAGACAGTCAGGAGGATGTGTATTTTTCCCCCAATGAGGTGATGTTTTCAAAGCATGCCATCTATCTGCTCCTGTTCCGGCCCCTTTGTCAAATGTTAGAACTCAATGTGGCCCACGAATCAAAACGTTTGCCCACCCCTGTCAAAGAGTGTGTCACAGACAGGATGCTAGAGGACTTGGCTTGGACACTCGGCTGAGGACCTAACCCTACAGCTTTGCCAGTGGGAAGTCTTACTGAGGACCTGGAGGGAGTCAGATAGAGACACCCAGACCCCGGGTTGAGTGAGTGCCCTGTGTGCTCTTAAGGGAAATTTTGCTTGATGCAGAGAAGTCTGCATCTGGAAATACTGAGTGTACCACTTGTGTTATAAGTGTCAGTGGTGAGGATTCAGGCTCCTTGATTACTGCCTCAGAGTGGGGACGCCACACCATCCACAACCAGTTCAGCGCATAGCTGGGTATTCCCTTTTAGCCTTTAGACACAGTTATAGAATGCCATGAGATTATCCTTAGTTAGGGAGGCTATTCATGTTTCATAATTAGCTTTGGAGGACTGGACAAGATCTCTAATTTGTTTGTTTAAGCTAGAGACTGATTTCTTCCTCTGCTGAGACAGTTCCCTCTTGTTCTTGGACATTAGTTTCTTTCTCTTGTTGTACAGTCTGTTTATACTAGGGTCCACCAGGGTGGCTTGTTTTTTCACCAACACCTGGTTATAATCCAGTCAGGTACAGCTGATTCTATACAACTCCTTAACAGGTGATACAGGGCATTAGTGTACATCTCTGCATAGGAGTCCATGTTATCTGCCTTCTAGAGGCTTTGAAACTTCTTATACCATCACTTAGTAGTAGGTAATTTGTCTTTAAAAAGTATTTTTGAGCTTGATGGGGTATCTGTTCTTATAATTACATTGCACGAGACTGATTTAAGGTCCAATCTTACCAGGGAGGACATCACACTTGGGGGGTGCAATGCTCTTCCATGTTAGTGAGTACTATGTCCAGGACATTTGAGCCTCTTGTCAGTGTGCTCACTAGCTATTTCAGAGTATTTGCATTGCCAAAGTCCAAAAACTTTTAAGCCAGCATGTTTGTGGTCATGTATGTTTCCCAGTTGATGGTAGGATAATTAAAATCACCCATTAGTAAAGTGCTGGGCTGTATGGCAAGTGACTACAGTAAGTCCAAGTATGTGGTATGCTTTTCATCACCTGTGGGCCTGCCATTTATTGCGGCTGCACCATAGCCTGCCATTTGTTTCAGGTTGCACCAGAGAAGAGGATGACAAATGTTACTTACACTGCACATAACTGCATCTTAGATCCGTGTTAGGAAAATGTATAACTGCAATGCAATATGTAGGCTTAGTGTATCAAAATGTATAACTGCAATATGCAGGTTTAGTGTATTAAGGGTTAAAAGGAGTTAATACACTTATTCTGTGTGAAAATATGCAGCTGACAGAAGCTCTGAAAAGAGAACAATGGATGTCTGTAAATCCACCATGGTCAGCAGAAAGTGTATTGAGGCCAGGACTGTACCTTGAATATATCATATCAGAACTAGAGAAAGAATTGTGAGAAACTAAGGGAAGCTGAAACAAACTCAAGGCCAGGTTGTTTTTCTCAAAAAAACATGTTTTTGCAAGACAGCAATTATTTGACCATAGCAGCAGCAAATCTAATAATAGCATCTTTCTGTGAACTTGTAGAAAACTGTATAAAAACGTAGGCTGAACTATGGAAAATCAGACAAACCTTGTGCCTACATGCTTTGTCTCCTTGCTGCAAGTAATAAAGGGTGCCTTGCTTGAACCTAACATGTATTGATCTTTGTGTTTTCCTTTACAGATTGGTCCCTCGAGCCGGAAACCCTCTCTTCACCTCGGATCAGACGGCCAGGTGGCTGAAACCGTACGGGGAAGAAACCAAATCGGTTCTTCTTATATGTAAAATCCTGACTGAATTGTCGTCAAAAGAGGCCAGCCACTTTCTGATCTGTGAATGAAGGACAGGTTTTCTGCGAATCGGCGATCAATCACATGGGCTCAGGTAAGGTGAATCTACTTTTTTTTCTGTTTTAGGATCAGGGACTAGATGTGTATTGTTTTTTGTCAGATTGTATTTTTCTTACAGTCAGGGATAAGAAAGGTACTGCCTTGTCATAGATCAGGAGAAACAGAATAACTAGACTTAGGTAGTCATTCTGAAGAGACTATAACAAAATCTGTGGTACAAGTTAAAACTAGAGAATCAAGGTGAAGTTAAGTAACAATCAAAGGTAAGGAAAATGGGTAATAACTGTGCAAAAACACTCCGAGACCCACCGTTAACGGAAGATGCAAAATATATGCAGTCACAGAGTGCAGACAATGTTAGATACTTTTCAATATGGGTTATTAAATACGAATTTGACGGAAAATTGGAAAAATCCTCACTCATCAAACTTATTAAACAACTTAAAACTGATTCTAAAGGTCAGGTAAAAGAGCAATGACAGTTAGGAATTCCCCAGGCACACAGGTGGCTGGAGGAAGTAAACCGTAGCGACCAAAAGAACAAGGATTCAAAAACAATGTTTTTAGATAGGGAGGATAACAACCTAGTAATAGCAACAGCACCTCCGCCTCCCCCTCCCTTACCAGAATATGGAGCGAGTAGACAGGTAGATCCACCTCCACTATATCCTGTGGTCACTGAGGATAGGGATGCTATAAAACTAAAACTAGCTAAAATAAGGGATCCCATTGAAACTAGGTCCCGAACAAAAGCAGGTAATCGGGAGTCATGGCAGAAATTTAAAGACACACAACCTGCGGGAGAAGAAGAAGAGGAAATATGTCCACTCATAGAAGTACCGAACCCTCAGGCTGGGCAGGATAATCAGGATCCAACCATCTTAGTATATAGACCTTGGACTCCGGAAGATATCCGGAAAGCTACAGAAGGGATTCTCCATCCGAAAATTAATTTTAGAAAATTCTCAGACGATTTACAAGGAATGAGGCTAAGTTATCATTTAAACGGGGAAGAAACAGAAAGGGTAGTTCGACAAATTGTAGGGCCAGACTGGTACATGATTTGTGGCAATTGGAATCCTCGTGATGCTAAACAAAAACCCCTTCCTCATAGCAGTGCAGATTTAGATGCTAGAGTAAAAGGACTTACAGACTGCATCTCTGAAAAATGGAAACCTAGGGCACACTGGACATGCATTAATCAATGCATCCAACAGGAGGGTGAGACAGTTGACCAATATTTCGCTAGGCTACTGGAATATTTTAATAACCACTGTGGGATGCAGATCCCCGAAGACCAAAAACAAGATTCCCCATATGAACAACAGTTGAAAAATGCATTTTTTAAAGGCAATAGTGCACCTATAAGCAGTTTCATTACAAAACATATGGTTGATCATCGAACTGGCAGGCTACAATCACTACTCGAATATGCTAGGCATGCTGAAAGACATTTCAATAGCAAAAAGAAAAAGAAGCCTCAAGTATTTTCTGTAGAGGACGGAGCGGAAGTTTATGTAGTACACCCCGGAAAGAAGGGCAGGAAAAATACACAGGGAGGGTAGGCAGTCTGATCAACGATCTGAAGACTTTGAAGGATGCAAGAAAAGGGGTGAACGTTTCAAATGTGGTAAAAAGGGACATTTGGCAAGGGATTGCAAGAAAAATAAGAAAGCAACTACAGAAGACAAGGAGGGTGAAGACTGACTATATGATAGTCAGGAATCATTAGAAGGGGCTAGTGCAGAAAGGACAAATGAGAATGTGAAAAGGGAAATAGAGGAAGTACAGGGAATTGATGATAGTGAAGGAGAAAATGAAGTACTAGACTTGGCTTTATTGAGCTTGGAGCTTTACTTAGCAGATACTAAACCAGAAGTTATACTTTCGGTGGAAGGCAGGGAAGTCAAATTTTGTGCGACTCAGGGGCATCACGAACCCTGATACACCCCTCCAAATTGTCAGGAAACTCAGAATCATCCGACTATATATTAGTCAAAGCAGCTAATGGGCAGCTATATCGGGAGCCCCTCTCCCGCAATATTACAATAACTGATCCTGTTTCGGGATTAACACAGAAAAGTAAGATTGTAGTTTCTGCAAAGTGCCCAGTGAATCTCTTGAGCAGGGATCTCATGCAGTTATTTGGTATAGCAGTAGTCCCAACCATGCAGGGAATGGAAGCGCAGTGATAAACTGACACCTTTACGGTGCAATCGGGGGGGTGAAATATTTTATTGGTATAGTCAGGACTTGGTCACAACTGGTCCGGGGACTGTGACCAAGGAGCTGATGAACATAGCCATCAGTAAGTTTCCCTCCCTCGACATTGATAAACAACACCTGTTACATTGTACCCTATATTTTTGTAATACACCAGGACCCGATAAGGAATATGAAGAAAAATTATTTAAGAACCATACAAATAGATTGGTACTGCGTAACCTGTACTGGGACACAGAAGGGAATAGTGTAGTCAGCTGTTTGCTGCCTCAGGAATTTTTAACACTTTATAAATCTAATTGATTACCACATGTTAGCCTGACCAAGAATAAAAATATACAGTGGGCAGACCTAGGGGAGAAAGCCACAAAATGGGAGAAACAAACAGAAATGGAACTGTCAGGACAGGGAATACAAGTAAAAAAATTGAATTGGGTGACACAGACTAACCCAGGTGTGCACCTGCATTCTCTCGAAGACAGCTGATGGGCACTCCTACTGAAGGAGGAAGAAAACGCCTTGCGAGATGTACCAGAGACTCTCTGGTCAACAGGGAAATCAGATGTAGGACTTATCCGCATGGCACGGCCAGTTAAAATCACACCGAAATCAGCATTTAGACCACAGAAAAGACAATACCCCTTAAGGAAAGATGCAGAGGCAGGGATAAAACCTATCATAGCAGCATTACTTAAGGGAGGGGTACTAGTGGAATCTCCCGATTCTCTGTGTAATACACCTTTATTTCCAGTTAAAAAAGCCAATGGAGAATGGCGTATGGTCCAGGATTTGCAAGCTGTGAATGACGCAGTAATACCAAGGGCACCCATAGTGCCAGATCCACACTCTGTTAAATGACTTAAAACCTCAACAAAAGTATTTCTCTGTGGTGGATATTAGTAATGCATTCTTTTCAATACCAATACACCCAGATAGCCAGTATTGGTTTGCATTCACATTTCAGGGAAAAAGATACACATATACACGACTACCACAGGGATATTGTGAGAGCCCTATGATATTCTCACAGGAAATGTCAAGTAACTTGGCAAGGTTTAATCCACCGAAGGGTAGTCAGATTTTACTTTATGTTGATGACATTTTGTTAGCGGTCCCCACCCTGCAGGATTGTAGGGAAGATACAGTAGCACTTCTATGATTTTTAGCCGCTGAGGGACATAAAGTAAACAAAGACAAACTGCAGCTCTGGAAAAAACAGGTGAAGTACCTAGGATATGTGATATCCAAGGAAGGTAGAACATTAGATGAGGACAGAAAAGTGGCAATCTTGCAGGCACCAAAGCCTACCACCAAGAAGGAAATGATGTCCTTCTTGGGAACGACTAATTTTTGTCGAAGCTGGGTTCCAAAATATGCCTTGGAATCTGCACCCTTAACTGACCTTATATATAAGACACCCATGGCAGCGCAAGATTTGTTACAATGGACATCAGAAGCAGAATCGGCTTTTTGTAAACTGAAACAATTAATAGCATCCTCTCTAGTTCTGGGATTACCAAATTATCATAAACGTTTTTTCCAGACTGTAGATTGCAAGCAGGGTTATATGACATCAGTACTAACACAACAACATGGGGATAAGCAACGTCCCATTGCTTACTATTCATCACAGCTGGACCCAGTGGCATGGTCACTACCCCACTGTGTCCAGGCAGTTGTTGCAGCTGCAATGGCGGTACAGGCATCAGCTTCAGTAGTTTTGTTCCACCCCCTCACTTTGAGGGTACCCCATGCAGTCGCAATTATCTTGTTGCAAGAAAAGGTGGCATTTCTTTCCCCTGCTAGGCATCTCTCCTGCATGACTATATTATTGAGCCAACCTCATATGACAATTGAACGATGCATGACTTTGAACCCTTCTACTCTGCTGCCAACCCCTGCAGACGGCACACCGCACCGCTGCCTGCAGGTAATTGAGCAAAAGACACTACCTAGGAAAGATCTCACAGATGTCCCCTTGGATAATGCTGAGGTGACATACTGCAGGACAGAACCTAGTAGGATATGCAGTAGTCTCTGATACTGAAGTTATAGAAGTGAAATCTTTACCGCACCATTTATCTGCACAGGCAGCAGAATTGATTGCCCTGACATGGGCATGTACTTTAGCAAAGGGTAAATGTGTAAACATTTTTACTGATAGCCAGTACGCTTTCTCCACTATACATGTGTTTGCACAACAGTGGAAAAACCGGGGAATGATAACATCTACTGGCAAACCTATAAATCATGCGCTGTTTATTTTAGATCTTTTAGAATCTATTCAGTTACCTCAGAAGGTGTCCATTTGCAAATGTGCAGCTCACGCCAAGCAACAAGATAGGATTTCAAACGGTAATGCAAGAGCTGATACAGCTGCAAAACAAGCAGCTACAGAGGTATTTCTTTTAAATGAGGAATTACAACCCTCTGAAATTTTGAATCTGGATATGTTAAAAACAATGCAGACACTTACTACGCAAGCTGAAAAACAGCGATGAATAAAACGAGGAGCAGTCCTCGAAAATGGGCTACACATCTCTAAAGAAGGGAAACCAATGCTACCCTCTAATTTGTTCCATTATGCAACATTGTTGAGCCATGGGCAGTGCCATGTCTCAACAGGGGGGATGATACAGCTGGTGAACTAAGTGTTCACAACGTACGGATTTACAAACTATTCTAAAAAAATTTGTTTAATGTGTCAGATTTGTAACAAACACCAAGCACAGGGGGCGATAAAGCCCAAGCAAGGGAGTTTTCCCACACCACGATATCCGTTTCTCACTATCTGTATGGATTTCATAGAAATGAACAAATGTGAGAATAAGAAGTATTGCCTTGTCATTATAGATATGTTTTCCAGATGGGTGGAAGCCTTTCCAACCAAAAACCCAGATGCAGCTACAATGGCAAAAGTACTTGTTAAGGAAATTATTCCTAGGTTCGGCATTCCGGACAGAATCTATAGTGACAATGGTATGCACTTTGTAAATCAAACCATACAACAGCTGAGTAAATTTTTTGGTATTTCTTTAAAAAATCATTGTGCATATCATCTGCAGTCTGCGGGGCTGGTTGAAAGACATAATGGTATACTGAAAAGCAAACTGAGGAAATTGATAGCTGAGACAGGGAAAACCTGGCTGTACTGTTTACCCCTGGCACTGTTGAACATGAGAAGCGTCCCTACAGCAAAAGGACTGACTCCTTTCGAGAAGCTGTATGGGAGGGCTTATTACACACCCCAGTGGAAACCTCTCATGTCATCAGACCAGGAAGCTGATTTTACGTTAGCTGTATATATGAAAAAGTTTTTGAGTTCTAAACATCTGTTGCAGTTTAATTCTGTTTCAGGTCAAAAACAAACTGAAACATCGGAAGTAGCAGTGACGCCAGGAGACTGGGTGTGGATTAAAATCGTGAAGCGAAAGAACTGGGCATCGTCAAAGTGGGAAGGTCCTTACCAGGTGCTTCTTTCAACACCTACTGCAGTCAAAATAGCAGAGCGAGCTTCGTGGATACATCTGACGCACTGCATGTTGGTGAAGAACCTCAAGCTGGACAAAGACCTTACCTCTCCACTGGGACCCTAAGCACAAAAGTCTGGCTACAAAGGGGGGTCAGATCAATCGGAACGGATCCGTCTCAAACCCAGTAAAGCAATCATCGGTGCTAAGGTCCTACAGGGCAGAGAGTAAGATCACGTGTCCTGGGCGAAGATGACGGAAGCAAGAAAGATCCAAATGCATCTGTTTGGAAGAGCCGGAGAAAACAGAAATGTAGAACAACCATTTCTGCAGAAATATTGCATGACCATCCTGTTGGCTGTATTGGTAACAATAATCTTTTTATTGTGGCCATTTCTCTTCTCAGCCACACAAGTAGAACGAAGTACATGTGCAAAGTGGCACCCAAATTTCAATACTTATCAGGCTATTAAGCACGCTTATGCAGACACCCTCAATATCTCCAATTGCTGGGTCTGTGCAGCTATTCCTACTGCACATGGAGGAATACCCTTAATACAGATTCCCTTAAATATAAGTCAAACCTGGCAAGCACTACTGAAGGATGCAGTGAATGTGACATCGATTAAAAGAGTGACCCTATTTTTACGCAAGGCAAAAAGAGGAACAGTATGCTTTCAAAACTACGGAAAAACAGAAGTTGGAAATAGCACCTGTAATATGACAGTGATACATCATTGTACTGGGAATTCCTGCACCACGACAAACGAAGGCCAGCAATTACAGGTTGGCAATAGCAATGACTTTACTGAAAGGAAGAAAACATTTGATGAAAATCAAATTGTGTATAGTAAAATGTTCTGGGCTATGACCCAACAAAAGCCCGGTAACTATAAAATCGACAACATCTCAGTTGCAATTCCTGACTGCTACTTCATGTGTGGTGATAGAGCATATAAATGGCTTCCTGGTCTGGAAGCTGTTTTCTGGCATATCTGATTCCAGCAATACGACATGTATGGACACTACCCCAGGGGAAAATTCGAAATGTTCGAGAAATCAAGAAACCTGCTAATCCGGTGGGACAAGTTGATGCATCTTGGATATATCACCATGATCTAGCCCACGTGAGTGACAAAGGACTGTCACACATGGATTTGGGTGATGACGTCATATCCTGGGCGAGCATAATACCAGCATACAGAGCAGTGAAATCGATCTGGGAGCTGAGAAAACTATCCAAACTTCTTGAGACAATGAGTAATGCGACTTTTTCCGCCCTAGAATTGGTGACTGATGAACTCACAGCCATGAGGACAGTGGTGCTTCAAAATTGCATGGCTCTCGACTTCACCCTAGCGGCGAAAGGAGGGTTGTGCACTTTAATCCAGGAGGAGTGCTGTTTGTTTATTCCTGACAACAAACATGAAATAGACAGCCATCTCGAAATAATTCAGCAAGTGTCGGCCATGACCAAACCAGGACCGAATCCATTGACAGACTTTTTCCAAAAATGGTTCGGGGGTTGGGGCAGCATCTTGATGAACATTCTGATTGCCATCTGTGTAGGGGCAGCCTTACTGATGGTGTGTGGATGCTGCTGCATCCCCTGTATAAAAGGACTAGTTGAAACTTTCATAGATGCTTCAATTTCAAAGACTTTATATCAGAATGTTGAGTTAGAGGTACTGATTAAAAGCTGAAGAAATACCTTCACAAGCTTGAACTGAATGACTCTCTAACTGCAAATCCTGAGTGGGAAATGGTTAAGGGAAGAAAAACTGTTTATACTTGTTTTGAAAGTCGAATAAAGTATTAAAAGGGGGAAATGTTAGGAAAATGTATAACTGCAATGCAATATGTAGGCTTAGTGTATTAAAATGTATAACTGCAATATGCAGGTTTAGTGTATTAAGGGTTAAAAGGAGTTAATGCATTTATTCTGCTTATTCTGTGTGAAAATATGCAGCTGCTAGAAGCTCTGAAAAGAGAACAATGGATGTCTGTAAATCCACCATGGTCAGCAGAAAGTGTATTGAGGCCAGGACTGTACCTTGAATGTATTATATCAGAACTAGAGAAAGAATTGTGAGAAACTAAGGGAAGCTGAAACAAACTCAAGGCCAGGTTGTTTTTCTCAAAAAACATGTTTTTGCAAGTCAGCAATTATTTGACCATGTCAGCAACAAATCTAATAATAGCATATTTCTGTGAACTTGTAGAAAACTGTATAAAAACTGTAGGCTGAACTATGGAAAATCAGACAAACCTTGTACCTACATGCTTTGTCTCCTTGCTGCAAGTAATAAAGGGTGCCTTGCTTGAACCTAATGTGCATTGATCTTTGTGTTTTCCTTTACAATCAGATACAGATATGCTCTAGCTAACTTTTTATTCCTGGCAAATGGTATTGAAATCCAAATGTGACTTACAAACTAAGTACGCAACACCCATCTCAGAACACAGTAGTGTAACTGTAAACTATGGATACACATATGCAGTGCACAAGTTTAGCTTTTGTGGGTATTTTACAAAACATTAAATCTGTACTTCACTACAGCCAATCTGATCTATAAAACAACAGAAAACAATTTGTTTTTCTAGTCTTTATGTACTTTCTGTCCATTACAGCAGGCAAACCCCAAACTCAACAGCATATCACTTTTGCACCTTGTGTTCCTGACAGGTTACCTTACTCCCTTTTATTCCTTAAAGCATAGTTCACAGGAGTACTGCCTTTCTATCCAAAGACCTGCAGGAGTTTGTGCTCAGCACACATGTTCTTTAGCAATAATACATGACTGGGTGGGGATAAAGCAAGATTTATCCACAGCTGGTGCTATCTGATCGCAAGGGAGAAGCTTGAGTGATTAAACAAAGCCAACTGTGGTACATTCTGCAGTACCCACACACAGTTGCCAAGTTGTGGATTACTGTTATTACACAATAACATTACTGAATAAAAAAAGTCTTACCATTTATAAATAATGCAACTGTATGCAAGTACTTAAGTGCTCTTCTGATAGCTTCTGGTAGTCTGCGGCATTAAAAGTATATACTGAGCATGCTCCATGTTTTTTTTTTTTTTTTGCTTTTCTCTGCTGTTTAATTTTTTGTGGAACATCTATGTGGTTTGAGTACACTTGTAACAGAATGTACTGACATTTACCTTGCATTTTTTTTGTTCTGTCCTTTAAATACACTGTTTTCTGGTTGATGACTGAGAAATTAAGTAATGCAGTAAGGATCTGCAATATAAATGCCCTGGAGGTGCAGTCCTCGTATAGAAATATGTGTGTGTGTGTGTGTGTGTGTGTGTGTGTGTGTGTGTGTGTGTGTGTGTGTGTGTGTGTGTGTGTGTGTGTGTGTTTTCTTAATATATTATAGTGTTCTGCTCTACAGAGCAGTTCACTGGAGCTGAATAGTTTTTCCCTCCAAATTCTCTGCTTAGTGGTAAGGAAAAATGAACTGATAGAACTTGTTCCTGTATGGAATGCTTGCTTTACAATAGCACACTGAATGGTTTGTCCAATCAATGTGCATGTTTTTGAATAATTAAGTCATCTTACTGTATAAAACTGCATACAGCATGAACTGATGGGATATTCCCAGTCTTCCCTACTGATTACTGTCTATTAGCCTAATACATAATACATTTAATGAGGGGTTTATAACTTCCCATGGAACCCTGTTATGAGTCTGCTTCCTCTTTTGACTTTAGTGGTATGTCTATTACTTTATTTATTACTCAGGCTAAAGAACAACAAGAAAATATAAAATTAATTAATTAAAAATACCATCAGTACTGCGGCGGTGGTGCTGCGGTAGCATTGTCGCCTCACACTTAGACGTTGCCCGTTCGATTTCTCAGTTAGAGCGTCTACTGTGTGACGACATGCGTGAATGGGCGTTCCTTCGTTGAAGGTTGTGCATTAGGCCCGACAAGCCAGCACGTAAAACTCTACTGCCATTCATTAGCGGATCGGAGTTCCGCTGTGGCGACCCCTAACCGGGAAAAGCCGAAAGATACACACACACACACTGAAATACAGGAAAATGAGCTACAATTCTGTAAGCACAACAGAGCTTTATAACAGTATTAATATCTGTTGAAATAAAACAAAAAAGTTTTCTTTAGAACCCCTAGTTTTTCCTGAAGACACACATTTTTGTTAAATGAACGGAATGATATGGCTTTGATCAGTGTACTAGATGCCCTAATCAGTGACTATAAATTTTGTTATCATGTACAAACTACTTGGCAATTAGTGAATACTATACAAAGTAGGATCTGTTTTATATAGCTACCAAAGTACAATAAGCAATTACTTTTAGATGAAATGTGACAGTAAATTATTATTTTCTTTCCCGTTATTTAATTATTTGCTGATCAGTTAATTGCATTTTGTCACAGAGGGCTATTTTTATGTGTGGGTCATAAATACAGAATGGCAGGGAAAAAGTTAATGACATGAACATCTGTCTAGTAACAAGAGTACGGGTGTAACAATCTGTTTCATGAAAAAATAAAGAACAAATTGCAGGTTGAATAAAAAAAGAATAGTCTTAAAAGTTATCCAACAAGTACATAGTTTACTTCTTATAAATAGGTATCTTCACTGCTGTTCTTTTGCCAAGCGTTTTCATGGCAGATAAAATAGCAGACACTATACTTTACATGCTTGAACAGAAATGTAATATCTAAAGTGTTACAAATTACAGATGGTATAGAATGCGCAAACTGACATGGCTGAATGCATTTAATGTACATGATAATACTCTGAGCTTGTGAAAACATAACTTTTAGTCAGTTTTTTATGCGGAAGTTCAGTGCTTTCTTTTAAATCACTCCTGAGTATAAGGTCTAATGAGTTCGAAAAGACACTATTTTGCATTACTGTGCCAGTTAAAAACACAGGTGCTGATGACTGAAAAATGATTCATATTCTCTCAGCTAACTAGTTCACCACACTTGAAATGCCATGCATATGTTTGATGTATAGCAAAGTGTGCTATCAAGTTACTAATGAATGTAGCATATTCTAGAAATCAGTATGTCTAGACGCCTCTGAAAAAGATGGCTGAATAGCCCAGCACATTTTGCATAAAGCCTTTGTTTACAACTCATTACCCTCACATTCCACTGTAGGCCAGTATACTATACATACAGTATGAGAGACATGATGATTTAGGGCTGAAATATTTAGCACTTCTGTATTCAATTATTTTTGCAGAACCGGTGCCAAACAAAAATGTTATAGGTAAACTAACTAGCCTAAGGGATGGCCTCATAATGGTGGCCTGGAAAACAGATAGGCTTTTATGAACTTCTGCTGCTTGACAATCTACCAGGATGCAGACAAGTTACAGTTAAAAAGAGTTCAGTATAATGAAAGCAGAGAACTAATGCACACTACAGGATTCAGTATTATATCCTCTTTAGAACTTTTACAAGTGGCAATGTATAAGGGCCAGAAGGAAACATATGGCTCTTTACACAACAAAAGGCAATGAAATGATGAAAAGGTGTTGCACAGTTCAACAATAGCTACAGGTAAGCTAGCTACGAATCTGTGCAAAGAAAGGAAGCGTACTTGCATCTGAGGAGAAGACGATGAAGTGAAAGTATAACAAAGTGTGTGTGTGTGTGTGTGTGTGTGTGTGTGTGTGTGTGTGTGTGTGTGTGTGTGTGTGAGACAGAGAGAGAGAGAAGGCTATCATATCAGATTATCTAAAGATAAACAAATTAAATCATAAAACAGTAAATTAAGCAAGCGTACGTCTGTCTATACAGGCAGTTAGTGACATCCTTTTAGGGTAATGCATGCAATTTCAGACATTCCATTTTTGTAACATTATACAGGCAGGATGGAAGAAGCTACAGTAAATACCTTAGAACTTTTTTGAAAGGTCATAAAAAGTAGAAGTATGACATGCATACCTAAAAGATAGAAAGAAAGGGGAGCAGCATACTAGAAACATGTCTGATTTTATCAAGGAACCAGCAACAAGAATAGTTTATTTACATAATGGGGCTCTATTTAAGGAGGGAGAGGGCTTATGGGGATGTGTCATAGGCATACCTCTCAACTGTCCAGATAAGATGTCCACATGTCTTCCATTATGTTTGTCTTTGTCCATATTTCTTGCACTAAGAGGTTGAGACGTATGGTCATTTACTGAGATATAATTTTGATTGAGTATTAAATGATCTCACTAGACGACTGCGGTGGTAGTGCTGCGGTAGCGTTGCCACCTCACAGTTAGACGTTGCACGTTCGATTCTCAGTTAGAGCGTCTTCTGTGTGTCGACATGCGTGAATGGGCGTTCCTTCGTTGAAGGTTGTGCGTTAGGCCTGGCAAGCAAGCACGTAAAAATCCACTGCCAATCATTAGCGGACCAGAGTTCCCTAACCGGGAAAAGCCGAAAGAAAGACAGAAAGACATTAAATGATCTCACTGCAGAGGTACTGGGGTCAGAATTATTTATTTATTTTATTTTATTTATTTATTTAACGGGAAAGTCCGACTTGGAACAAAGCCAATTTTCAGCAGAGGCCTGGAGAGAAACACTCCGGAGCATCTGGAGGAAACTCACACGAACACAGGGAGGACATGCAGACTCCACACAGAAGGCACTCCAGCCAAGAATCAAACCGGAAAACCTCTTGCTGTGAGGCAACAACGTAACTGCTGCACCACTGCACCATCCAGTGGAAGGATTCAAGCAGTACATGGGACAGATATATGACAATTGTAAAGCAACAAAAAGAGCAGTTCACACTTAATTAAATGGGCTCAGCATGCATGTTTACTGAGTATCAGGGGAAACAGACCATTTAGGCGAGTTCATTAGCTCTCCTTTATCATCAGCACATTTTGAGTGGACATTAAAGAGGTGCACTGGTAATCACAGACTAGTACTGTGTACGGGCTCAGGGATTGTAGGATTCTCACATGTCCTCAGATTCTGGAACAATTCAAAATTCCCAAGGGATATATTTTTTAACTGCTTATACAAACAGTTCCTTGCTCTATATGTAATGATGGACTGCAATCTGAAAATGATCCTTTAGAAGGTAGTCAGGAAATATTTTATGCAACCGAGCAATGGCCCCTGAACTCTCCATGTGGGGGATTCATCCTTACAACTCAACCCCTAAATATACTGCATCTGAAGTCATTGTGCTATGGAGGATAGGCCAAATAATATACACTTTTTTGCAAATTTGGGATTCTGAGTTTCAGTCTTTGAATTTACAAGACATTCATGTAGAAATAAACTTGCAAATCTCAGTTTGAAATTTGCTTTTGTATTCCACATTCTGCTATAGAATCCATTGGCTCATGCTAATTTTTTAGCTTTTCAAAATGTAGTTTGGAAAAATTCTTAATCTGTTGTCAAACTTCTAGTACCTGAGGAAATACAGTATGTCAGATACTTGTCTGTGTCCTCCAACCTGCCTTTAACTTAATAAATTGATGTCTGCATTGTGTTAAACCACAGAAACAATGAAATCTATCTTTATGAACAGATTTATCACAGCAATTTTTTAAATGAAAATTGTAATTACAATACCATTAGACTCCCTGAGAATTGAGTCCCAAATCAAAAACTACTACTGTCAAAAACTACCACAGGAAAGTAAAGCTAGACTTATTATGTTCCCACAGATCAACAGTCTTGTAAGAATTTTGAACCTATGAATCTAAAATGCTCCTTTGAAATGTAGGCCATTCTGCTATACCATTTCCCTAAATGCTGCTAGATCTCTGACAAAAATGACATGTTATTTATACCTTTGATATGTATATGTAAACAAGGTACAGAAGACAAAGCCAGCATATTAGTGGATACATTTAGCACAGTTTTACACCTTAACTCTCCCCTATTTTTCCCACACATATTAGAGTCCCCCCCCATCACTTCAGACCAAATCCTGAGGGCGATTTCCAAGGCCAAAAACACTAGCTTCATGATCTTAATAATGTGCTAGGCTGCCTTTTTGCCAGCACCAAGCACATCCTCAATAGACTCCCTACTGAACCTATTCAGTCTCTGCCTCTCCACTGGCTTCATGCTGGAGGTGTGGAGAACTGCTGTAGTCATTCCATTCTAGAAGGAAGGACTCATAATGGCCCTGGAAAATATAAACCTAAAAGCCTCACCTGCTGGATTGTAAAGTGGCTTACAGACAGAACCCAATCTATTAGTGTAGGGTGCATGCTTTCATTGAAAAGGGTCATTACTAGTGGAGTCCATCAATGATTGGTCCTTGGGGCACTTTTCTTTGTTATTTACATCTCAGATGTCAAGGCCAAAGTCAGGGACCTGTGGATGACAAAGTTTGCAGATGACTGCAAACTAGAAGTGGTCATAGGCTGTCCAGCTGACTTGCAGATTCTTCAGGATAGCTTATCATACAAACAAGCTGGCCAGGACTATGGCTTTATACCAAATACCATTAAATGTAGTATTGTGTCCTTTGGCAAACATGTGCACCCATGCACATACCACATAAGTGCCACCCTCTTCAAGGCTAACAAAATTATTAGTGACCCGAGAAATTTACTGACAATAAACTATCCTTTGAACAACATGTATCCTCTTATTAGGAAATCCTTTGCTCTAACAAAACTGATTACCAGGGTTATTTCTTCTAGGTCAAGAGAAATTATCATCCCTCTCTACTCCTTTCTCATCAGACTCACAATAGAATATATGCCCCTCATGGTTTGCTCTTGCCTAAACATATGATTCAACTCAAAAGACTGCAGCACTTCCTCACTAAGAGAATCAAGGGCATGTTTTCTTGTGGTATACAGACTGCCTTAAAGCACTTTCTTTCTTTTCTGTTTCTTACAGACATTTTAGAGGAAGGACCTCTGCTTCATGTATAAAGCCTCAAAAGATCCAATCCTATGCAACCTCCTACACATCTGCAAAACAGACACTCTAAACAACCGCAAAAAAGGAGCCAACCATTATAAGACCTGATGGTGAGATAAATATCCCTTTCAAATAATACATCTTTTATGGAACAGACAACCCTTAAATATGAATAAGTGTAACTCCCTGATCCTCTTTAAATACAACTTGGATAAACAATTGGGAGCTGCAAATTCCCCCTCTTCTGGAACTGTCAAACCCTCACTGAAAGGGAATGAAATTAGCTAGTATTCATGTTATAAGGTGCTGATTAATTGGGATCTTGAAGATAGGTTATAAATGAACTATCTGATCAACAGCTTGGTATGAATCTGGGATATGTCAACAAGCCACTTGACAAAGTAAATTCCCTTTATTTTTTATGGAGACAAACTTCACTGATTCAGCAAGCAGAGTGACTGTCAGTAGTTCAGTCATGCCAAAGAAAAGACTGCATAGTAAAACATAGAGGCCGTGGTAACATCATTAATTGTGCTTCTGGAGCGGCCATGTGATGAAAGGTCACCTGGCTACAGGGGAGGTGACAATGAGATGGCATGCCTGTTATGCTAATTGACACATGCAGTGAAGAGTCTCATTTGCAATACCACCATTGATAGCAGCTCAAAAAGGCCACTGAAGCAAACTGCCAGGTTATTAAGTCATTTAGTCTAATAAATGGGGAGGAACATGGGAGATAAGGCAGTCAGAAATGGGAACCGCCAAGCAGGGGAGCATACAGAAGGAATATATCAAAGGAAGATAAGTAAGGATCGAGCACCTATTTGTCTTTCTTCTTAAGAAGGGTGAATGAAGAAGTTTGCAAAGGACAACTGTGGGAAGGAAAGAGGGTATAGAGAAATAAGCAGAGGCAGACAGACAAACAAATGCAACACGGACAAATACTGACAGAGGAGAGACTGACAAAAGAGGTGCACCACATTGGAGAGGTGCAAGTAGACAGAGGGTGCACAAATGGTGGTAGGTAAGACTAGACCAGACTAAAAACACTGTACAGGGAATGGCAGATAAGGCATGGAAGCACCATAATAGGGGAAGAGCATAGATGGCCTGAGAGGAACCCACTCAAAAGTTAGTCACTTCAAACATTGAGATCATGGGCAGCTGCTGCTTCTGGTGGCCTGATGGAAGGGGGCTGACCAGCCAAGCAACTCAATCAACCTCAGTAGCAGATGCTGTAGGATGCCACTGCAGGTGACTAGCTGCAAGCCCACTTTAGACACCATTATCTGCTGTACATGCTGATGTGACCCATGGAGATCCCTTCCAACCATTCTTAGAGTAGGGTCTCCACCCCACTCCTGAAAGATGTCCATAGAGGTCTTAGTCCCCCTATTTAGAGGCCAACCGGGGGAACTTTAATGATCTGATTGCAAGCCCAGAGGCCAGTGCAGACTGTAGTGCGTGCTTCGGCATCTCAGTCCACATCAAAACTGACCCTGAAGAAACAAAAATAAAAGAAAGAGTAAAAACAGATTAGTAGACATGTAGCCCCAATTAAATAAAATAGCATCATGCAAACAGTTATAATGCATATATTTTGAAAGTTGGACAAACTGTTCTGTATCTTTTGGTAGATTGCTATATTCATCTCAACCTCTTCAACTGCTGGAAAACCCATAACAAGCAGCAACCACTACAATACAGTACTGCTACATAGAAGGTTATTTAAGCAACAAGTGATAGACTACATATACACTGCAAACCTATGTATAAAATGCCTACTGTAGTACATTCTCTCTCTCTTTCTCCCTCTCTAACTGCAGCATCCTGCTGTACCCCTGCAGTTCATTATACATGTGCTTGTACTGCTCATCAGAGTATTTGATGTCCACATTGCCCTGGCAAGGTGGAACTAGGCATCAGTCTTTCAAAGTGAACCAATGTGGCAGCCCAGCAGGTGGTCTCCACAATCCCTGGGCAATAGGTGGAGGAAGATATTTGCTTCCTGGCTACACCAGGTGGGAAACCTGCTGAACTCAATACTCTGCATGAAGTGCATGACTGGGCGCTTTTCATATGTTCATGCATGCTTACACACCCTTGTATATAACAAATCACTTATGTCCTTCCAAATATGTTACACCAAAATATGTAAACAGGTTAAGAAAGACTGATTCAAGGTTTGAGAAACAGATGGCCTTGTTGGATCCTGTGGCCTTTTCTCAGAAGAGATCTCGGAAATGAGAGACAGGATTTAGAACTTATAAAAGAATAAAGAAGTATTCATTGTTTCATAATTAAACAGGAGTGTAAACATCAGTTCTGCTTGGTAAGCAGCTAACAGATATCAATATTAACCAAGTCATGAACAGTAAAGTCTTTCATTTTTCTCAATAAAGTTATGCTGACATGTAAAGAGCATCTGACAGAGTAGGTACTTTCTGTGACCTGTTTGTGGAAGCTTTATGTTCAAGAGTCTTTCTATAAACAAAGATCATAGAAGTACAGGTTTCTATGAACAACTGGCCTTCCCAAGATCATGAACTAGGACAACTAGTTCTTCTAGAGGTCTAGAATCCTGTTGTTTGTGAAAGCTGAAATGGAAATGTGAGGAGAGAGCAAGGTGAGGAGGGAAAGATAATGCTGTAGAAACCTGAGCCCTTTTTACAACAACATGAAAAGTATAGGTGAAGATGTTCTGGAACTTGTAAACCTTATAGAAGTTGCTGTTTTAGAATACAGCTTAGAACTCTGAATATCTGTCTCCATTACAAACTGTTGATACAGGACTGATAACATGGTTAGAGTAGTGTTAAACAAACTATCTTGTGCTTCAGCTTAGATATACATCTGCAAGAGGTGGATGAACTCTGTAACAGAAGACCTACGACATTCAGGCATGAGTGTCGACGAAGGCAGGAGAGAGGCAATGACTCGAGAGAGATGGCAAAAGTTGACACAACACTGATCCCATATAGAAAATGGGAAAAAGGAGGTTGATGATGATGATGATGATACACTTTATTACACCTGTTTACCAGTGTGAATTGTTAGCTTAAATATATGTGATGGAATACTTTCTGTTTAATTACAGAAAAGATATCTAAGTTAAGGAATAGTAACAGTCCAATTGTTTAATTAGTTTATTTT
Organism: Protopterus annectens; assembly: GCF_019279795.1. Taxonomy (NCBI): domain Eukaryota; kingdom Metazoa; phylum Chordata; order Ceratodontiformes; family Protopteridae; genus Protopterus; species Protopterus annectens. The sequence continues at coordinate 1,087,454,286 of NC_056733.1, read as the reverse complement.
TCAGCCACTGGGGATGCACAAGCCAGTGCATTTCTTTGTGCCAGTCCCAAGCCCGGACAAATGGGGAGGGTTGTGTCAGGAAGGGCATCCAGCGTAAAAATTCTGCCACATCACTTATGGTGCAAAAATTTCATATTTCCATACCGGATCGGTCGAGGCCCTGGTTAACAACGACCGCCACCAGTACTGTTAGCCAACAGGGTGCTGGCGGAAATTGGGCTACTGTTGGCCGAAGGAGAAGAGGAGGGCGAAGGCATGCCCGAAGGCAGGAAGAGAAGAGGAAAGTTAGGAGTGTAGCAGTGAGGGTAGGAACTTTGAATGTTGGCAGTATCACTGGTATAGGAAGAGAGCTAGCTGATATGATGGAGAGAAGGAAGGTTGATATATTGTGCGTGCAACAGACCAGATGGAAGGGAAGTAAGGCCAGGTGTTTAGGAAAAGGGTTCAAATTGTTCTATCATGGTGTGGATGGCAGGAGAAATGGGGTAGGGGTTACACTAAAGGAACAATATGCCAAGAGTGTTTTAGACGGGAAGAGAGTGTCTGACAGAGTGATGTTTATGAAGCTCGAAATTGATGGTGTAATGATGAATGTTGTTAGTGCATATGCTCCACAAGTTGGGTGTGCGATGGATGAGAAAGAGAAATTTTGGAGTGAGTTGGATGAAGTTGTGGTTAGTGTACCCAAGGGTGGGAGACTAGTGATGATTGGAGCGGACTTTAATGGGCATGCTGGTGAAGTGAACAGAGGGGATGAGGAAGTGATGGGTAGGTATGGTGTTAAGGAGAGGAATGCAGAAGGTCAGATGATTGTGGATTTTGTGAAAAGGATGGACATGGCTGTGGTGAATACGTATTTTAAGAAGAGGGAGGAGCATAGGGTGACGTACAAGAGTGGAGGAAGATGCACACAGGTGGATTATATCCTATGTAGGAGGGCCAGTCTGAAGGAGATTGGAGACTGTAAAGTGGTGGCAGGGGAAAGTGTAGTTAAGCAGCATAGAATGGTGGTCTGTAGGATGACGTTGGTGATCAAGAAGAGGAGGAGGAGTGTGAAAGCAGTGCCAAGGATTAAATGGTGGAAGTTAAAAAGGGTGATTGTGAAGTGGAGTTTAGGGAAGAGTTAAGACAGGCACTGGGAGGCAGTGGAGAGTTACTGAATAGCTGGGTAACTACAGCAGAACTAGTAAGGGAGACTGCTAGAAAGGTGCTTGGTGTGACATCTGGACAGAGGAAGGAGGACAAGGAGACCTGGTGATGGAATGAGGAAGTACAGGAGAGTATACAGAGGAAGAGGCTGGTGAAGAAGAAGTGGGATTGTCAAAGAGATGAAGAAAGTAGACATGAGTATAAGGAGATGAGGCGCATGGCAAAGAGAGAGGTGGCGAAAGCTAAGGATAAGGCATATGGAGAGTTGTATGAGAGACTGGACACTAATGAGGGAGAAAAGGACCTGTACCGATTGGCTAGACAGAGGGACAGAGCTGGGAAAGATGTGCAGCAAGTAAGGGTGATAAAGGATAGTGAGGAAAAGGTACTCACAAGAGAGGAGAGTGTGTTGAGTAGACAGAAAGAGTATTTTGAGAGGCTGATGAATGAAGAGAATGAGAGAGAGAGAAGGTTGGATGATGTGGGGATAGTGAATCAGGAAGTGAAACAGATTAGCAAGGAGGAAGTAAGGACAGCTATGAAGAGGATGAAGAATGGAAAGGCTGTTGGCCCAGGTGACATCCCAATGGAAGCATGGAGGTGCTTAGGAGAAATGGCAGTGGAATTTTTAACTAGATTGTTTAATGAAATTTTGGAAAGTCAGAGGATGCCTAAGGAGTGGAGAAAAAGTGTTTTGGTACCTATCTTTAAGAATAAGGGTGATGTGCAGAGCTGCAGTAACTACAGAGGGATAAAATTGATCAGTCACAGCTTGAAGTTATGGGAAAGAGTAGCAGAAGCTAGGTTAAGAAGGGAGGTGATGATTAGTGATCAGCAGTATGGTTTCATGCCAGGAAAGAGCACTACAGATGCAATGTTTGCTCTGAGCATGCTATTGGAGAAATACAGAGAAGGTCAGAAGGAGTTGCATTGTGCCTTTGTAGACTTGGAGAAAGCATATGACAGGGTGCCTATAGAAGAGTTGTGGTATTGTATGAGGAAGTCGGGAGTGGCAGAGAAGTATGTAAGAGTGGTACAGGATATGTACGAGGGTAGTGTGACAGTGGTGAGGACTGCAGTGGGAGTGACAGATCCGTTTAAGGTGGAGGTGGGATTACATCTAGGATCAGCTCTGAGTCCTTTCTTATTTGCAGTGGTGATGGACAGGTTGACAGATCAGATCAGACAGGAGGCCCCATGGACTATGATGTTTGCAGATGACATTGTAATCTGTAGTGAGAGTAGGAATCAGGTTGAAGAGACTCTGGAGAGGTGGAGATATGTTCTAGAGAGCAGAGGAATGAAGGTCAGCAGGGCTAAGACAGAATATATATATATATATGTGTAAATGAGAGGGAGGGTAGAGGAATGGTGAGGATGCAGGGAGTAGAGTTGGTAAAGGTGGACGAGTTTAAGTACTTGGGATCAACAGTTCAGAGTAATGGTGAATGTGGAAGAGAGGTGAAGAAGAGAGTACAGGCAGGGTAGAATGGATGGAGAAGAGTGTCAGGAGTGATTTGTGACAGACGGGTACCAGTAAGAGTGAAAGGGAAGGTCTACAAGAGGGTAGTGAGACCAGCTATGTTATATGGGTTGGAGACAGTGGCATTGACAAAAAGGCAGGAGTCAGAGCTGGATGTGGCAGAGTTAAAGATGTTAAAATTTGCACTCGGTGTGACTAGGATGGATAGGATTAGGAATCAGTATATTAGAGTGTCAGCTCATGTTGGACAGTCTGGAGACAAAGCAAGAGAGACGAGATTGCATTGGTTTGGACATGTGCTGAGGAGGGATGATGGGTATATTGGGAAAAAGATGCTAAGGATGGAGCTGCCAGGTAAGAGGAAAAGAGGAAGGCCTAAGATAAGGTTTATGGACATGGTGAGAGAGTACATGCAGGCGGTAGGTGTGACAGAGCAAGATGCAGAGGATAGGAAGAAATGGAAAGAGATAATCCATTGTGGCGACCCCTAACGGTAAAAGCCGAAAGATGATGATGATGATGATCAATGATTTTTTTAATCAAATTGCATTTATTTTTTTCCTGCAACTAATCCCATTAATGTTTGATTTTAATTTAACAGTTATAGATATCTTAGTAAAATATATATAATTATATCACATTCTGAATGTGTTACTGCTTAACAGGACATGATTACTGTGTTGGTGACAGTGTTTTCCACAACAACATAAATATTTCATGTCAACATGCCATCTGAAAGGCACTGGAAAAAAAATATTAGCTGTTAGATTTGTGTATAGCTTCTATGTGACCTCTGTTGTTCTCAACTAGTAATTAACAGTACATGACAGAATGGTGTAAAACTGATGGTAGCACCCATTTAGAAATAATGGTAAGGGGCTGTGTGTGTTGAAAACTTTCAAATAGCATATTCACGCAGATGCACATACACACATAGATGCAGACATGCACACATGGATGCACATTTTAACACACAGATGTACACATGCACCCAAACTCAGACGCATTACTTTTCTGGATCTGTACTTGGAGCAGAAGAGCACAGCTTTACATCACTGCACTGCTTGTTGACTCCTCATTCACTGATGTAAAACTTTATACTCCTATCCTGGCAAACACATGTGCTTGTTAAGTGTAAAATCATTAAGTTAAGTAGTATGGAAGTTTTCCCTTTATCCCCAAGGTTCAGCAATGTCAGAGCTGGTAGATATAGAAATGTGTAGTTCTGGGGTACATCTCCACTGTGAGTGGTGCTAGGACGGCTTAGTCAGTCCCTCTGTAAAAGTGCTTTTAGAATTTTTTTTTTCTGGAGTCAGGAATTGATGAATGTGCAGCATGTGTGTGTGTGTGTGTGTGTGTGTGTGTGTGTGTGTGTGTGTGTGTGTGTGTGTGTGTGTGTATATATATATATATATATATATATATATATATATATATATATATATATATATATGTATATATACAGCACTTTTTTCAGTAAGAGTATGTCTGTACATTTGGGTGAGTAAATGTTTAGTGTTATCATAAACCACCAATAAACTGCGCCTGTTTTTACAGTCAAAATACTGATGGTATGTCAGTTATGCAACTCCTACATGGCTTGTTCCTCATCAGCTATTGACTAAGAAAGTATACAGAAGTTCAGTCGGTGATACACTTATATGATACAGTGGTGAGTCATGGGTTGTGACTATTGAACAGATCAGAAGTAATGAAATGCAGCCATCACTACTAGGTCAAGCTAATGGAATAAACTCCTATTCCTACTTAAAACTCATGTTATCCACATGTACCACACACACCCTCGCTGACATAGTGGCTAAAGTGTAAAGATTCAAACTGCTACTGTCCACTGCTGCTTATGACATATTTGTTGACACTTAAGGAAATCAAAGCACTGTCTTTCACAGATGGATGTATCTGTGGCACCAAATGAAGGCTGTCCAACTACAAAAACATTGTTTGCCAGATAAGGTGTGTACCCCTGTGGTCCAAAGACACTTTCAGCTGTAGCTTAATTATGGTATTTCTAAGTATTTGTCAGCTAGGTTGCAGGTAATTAATATAATCTGTATATATTATTAAATTATATTAGTTACTGATTTAAACAAGGAATGTAGAACATGGACAATTGTAAGTTTAGGCAAGCAAAAATGTGCAGTAGTCTTGGTGTAGACAAAATTTCATTTTTAGTAATTTGATAGAAGTTATACAAGCAGAGATGAAGCAGCTGAACCACCAGTAGGATAATGTCAGTCTGCAGATGAAACATTTAAAATGAAAGTGGAGGACATGATGATGCTACTGGAGACACACAGTATGATGAATATGAATGAGAAAAGGCATCAGAAAAGAGAAATGAAGGACAGAATATGACAACATTAAGTTGCCATGTTTAAAAAATGTAAGGAGCATAAGGAAAAAAAGGAAACTGCAACATGACAAGTAGTGTATATACCACAGCAAGTACATGCACACACGCACACAAAGATGCCCATATGCACACAGGCACACATAAAGATGCATACATGTGCACATAACCATACATATGCACACACTGATGCACACATTAACACTCACATGCAAATATATTACTTGGCTGGGCTGTGTTTGGAGCAACTGTTACCTCATAATTCCAAGCTCAGTGTAAAATAGTTTTCTAAGCACAGAGAGAGGTGATTTTGGAAGCAAAGTGAGTTTGAACAGGCGTGTAAACAGCAGCAGTCACTCCAAGGTCAATGGTCTCAATGGTCTGGTGTGCTAACTCTTTTACTTACAAGCAAGGTGCTGAAAGCAGTTAGCAACATCAGTAATAATGACTGTAAAGTATATGAGAAAGATACAACTTTGCTATCTCCATGCTTTGAACAGACCCCCCCCCCCCCGCCAATAGCTCTCAACCTTCCATCTCCTAAATGAGGAACACTCGCCTTCATAATGTGGGACAAATGGGCAAAATGTGGAACACATACTAATGGCTTATTAACAACTTCAACTAGGAAGGTCATAGGATAGTTAAATATGCTGGTTTTACTCATAAGGAAGATCCTTTAATGAATTAATATGATTAACTTCTACTTACCATGGATTTCACTTAAAAAAATTCCTAACACTGAATGTGTGACAGACTCTTTCAATGTGGAACTTTGAGGAACTTCGAGGAACATGAACTTTTTAAGACCCCAAATGTGGTACATTCCTCATAATGAGGTACACTTGAGAGGTATGCCCCCCCCCCCCGAAAGCATACAAGGAGAAGTTTAGAGGAGTTAAAAAGGATGCTGATGACAGCTACATAGACTTATATGTGAAAATGAATATTTCTCTGTATAGCTGGTTGAAAGTTGCATTCATATAACCTAATGTGTACAAGACTTCTTTATGAAGGAGAGGTTTCTTCAGTCAAAATTAATTTAAGAATTTGAACACACATCTCACATCTTGAAAGAAAGAAAGAAATATAGCATTCCAATATTTTTAAATGTATCTTAAATTATTATGCATAATTAATTTAGTAAATATTAAAACCTTTCTAGAATGATTTCAATTTTTTACTAAATTAATTAATTTAGCAAATATTAAAACTTTTCTGAACTCAATTATCAGTCCAGACACATGCTAAACCACTAAAGTAGGTAATTTGATAGGATAGTAGCCACAGTGGAAAAAGAACACATTTCAGTTTACTTTAATTAAGCACTGAAAAACTATAGCAGACCCACACAAGCCAGCGATAAGCCATAACAAATCTACCAGATACATAGGATCTTGGTCATGCAGAGAATGATAGGTTAAAGATCATGTGCAACAATTTTTCCACTTACCTGCAGGTCATTTTCTTTCTTCTAATATGATTGGATGGCTTCCTGTTCTTCAAAGCAATTTACTATTCTTTCATTTAATTTTACTGTAATTTCCCAGTTGGACAATTTTGGCTCCCCAAAGACTTGCTAGTGCTGTACTTCCTATTTTCGTATCATCAGACTTTATCACGGTGATGATGCAAATTAAGGTAATTCCTCCAGTTTCTGCTCTAGTATGTTGGGTCTTTTCTCTCCTATGTTTTTAAAGAACTGAAATGCTGAACACAGGCTAATGCAGTGTACCAATTTGTTGACAGAAAAATGTGTTTTTCATCAAAATGTACTTTCAATGCAATAAGAAGTATAAAACTTTTAATGTCTGGCATTACAGATTCACTGTAATCCTCAGTGATTTGTCAGAAAATCAAAAGTTTTACAAGGGTGGGAGAAGACCAAAAATATGAAGCAAAATCAAGGGCATTTTGCAGAAATCATAGTCAACTAGGGGACTGACTCACTGAAATAGCTTTCACATTTCATAGGTTCATAGGTTCATAGGTTGGTACTAGGCTATCAGCCCTAGGGCCTATACAAGCCTAGCCCATACACATTTCCTATTTCTTCTTCACATATTTTACTTTCTGGACCCCTGTCTAGCAGGGCGGCTGACTGTGATGATCCCTGGGTGAATTTCTTCCATCCAATCGTCAAGTCGTCAAGGAAGAGGTTGAGAGGTCAAAGAGGCACTCTGCTTGGCAATCTGTTCCAGAGAGTCTGAGTCTTCTGGGTCAGAACCTAACCTATCCATCCCTTTTGTTTTTGTGTGATGATTTGGTTTTTTTATATCTGAGCGTAGCTCTGAGAGGGATTGGGATTTCTTTAGTGTAGCATGTCCAGCAGCTCTCGTTTGACATGGCCTTGATGTTAAGCAGAGATCGCCTGAGTAGACGATATATGTGATATGAGATATGTGAGTTTTAAGGCAGTGGCAGTTTAGGGCAGTCAGCGGCCTGCCTGTGATTTTTTTCTGGTATTGTTAGAGGCCTTCCAGTTGTTGCAGATGTCTTTGAGGCAACAAAGAAATGATGTATTCCAAATGGGAATGGGTGTATTCCTAATGAGGGATGAGTAGAGAAGGTACTAATTCTGACAATTTCTTCAGATGAAGCCCTATGAAAGGATTTAGTGACTGTGTGTGAAGGATTTCCGTGGTGGCAGACTGCGATGTATGTGTCGAGAAGTCTCTTGGTGTGTCCACTGTGTTTAGTGTCTACTGTTCACACAATGCATGGTCTGTGTTGTGGTACTTTCCTCAATATGGTAATTCATGGAATACATTTTTTTCCCCCTCTTGAGATAACAATACATTTCTTGGCATCTTTGTAAGGCCCATTCTGGCACCAAGCATCTGTTTTTGTAAGGCCCTTTGTAGTTTGCAGTCATCATTTGGGGTTGTTATAAGTCCTCCCTTGTTGACCTGTACTTCAGAGCAGTAGATGCCAAGGGAATTTTCCCAGACCTGTCTGTACTTCCAGATGCTAGATGCCAAACAGAGCTGGCCAGGGACTGAACCCTGAGGTACTTGTGGTGGGTCCCTTGGCTGGAGCTGGATTTGGAGTGGTACTTTACAGTGTGGGTTCAACTAAGTAGCCCATTCTTATTCCATTGGTGGGGACGGTGTCAGGCCCCAGCAAGGTCTAGATAGTCTATGATTCCAGAGGGGCGGTGTCAAAGGCCTTGCTTAGCAGTTGAGAGGTGGCTGTGCACATTCTTTTGTCTTGTCCAACACTCTGGAGACTGAATCAGGTGTGTTTAGGCAGAGCAAATCAGAGGCATTTAAGAGGTATAGACTTTGTGCTGCATGTGTTGTGCTTGCATAACCATGTAATAGAAGTAGCTTTCAGTTCCCGTCTGCATGGGTGGTGATGTTGTCACTTCTGCTTGAGTAGAGTTAAGTTGGCTTTTGTTTTGTTTTTTTTGGTGTTTTTTTTTGGGGGGGGGGGGGGGGGATGTGGTTATTAGCCATGGGGTTATTAGCTTATGGTCAGACCTGCGATAGTAGGTATGAGTATTTTGCCATTATGTTTGTACGACCAGTAATGACCAGCCAGGTCTAGGATATTGGAGCCCCTGGTGGATCCAGGGATTGCTTATGAAGGCAAGGAATTGGATTCAGAGGTGTTGGGACATGAGTAGTTTTCCCCAGTTAAATGGAGTGGTTTTAAATCACCCAGTATTAGGTGTTCGGTTATCTCTCTATATTTTTTGTGTTTTTTTTAAAGGAGTGTTTTGGGTATGGTGGGGGTGGGGAGGATCTTTTAGCTACAATTTGGTGCCTGATCTTACTTAGTGTTGGTTGCACTTGGCAACACATAGACACATTAACTTGCCTGGTGGTGTGAATATCCCGGTGATATTGAATGGTGATGTATTAGTGTTTCGGGTCCTTGGCCATTTCTTTGCACATAAAAAACACTGCCACTCCAGGGTTTGAAGAGCAGATTAACTGACAACTTTTAACAAGTAAAATGAAAAATAATGCAAAAAAAAAAACATAAAAAAGACTATCCAATGATGAAAAGTCTCTCTCTATATATCTTCCTTCCTCTCGCTAAGTAATTGATGCTTTTGAGCCCAAAGTGATATGATATCAGTACAATGGAAGGAAAGCAAAACTTCCTGCAGAGGAATCAATAATGGTGGAGCATGTTACAGCTGCAGAGGGAACTGTCTGAAAAGATTTTATTTAAACAAATGAGAATGAGGACTTCAATGAGAAAAAGCATAGCCAAGGTAAGAAACTACAGAAGAAACTCATTTTTAAATCAGATACACTAATCTGTTTCCACCAGTGTGCAGATGATCTTTAAAAGTATTCCATCCTATAGGAGTCAACCGATATAATCTTTAAAAGTCAAGGAAATATTGGCATTTCAAAGTGTTACAATATTCAGGCTACAATATACTGAACAAGCAACAGTCACTATAAATTTGTGCAGTAAAACATGGAGTCAAATGTATCGTCATAATCTGACCTAGAAGAAAACTTTACTGACCCAGAAGAAATCAGTACATGGAAGGTGGTCTAGGGATGTAGGTTTAACTGCTTCTGCCAGTTGGTCCTTTAATGACAGCTCCTCTTCCTAGACCTTGTACAGGTTATGTGCCCTAGACACAGTGCTTAGCACTCTATAAAATTAAAACAGGAAAAACTAGGAACTAATAAGATTCTCTTTATCACCAACATTGTCAGACTCCGGGTTTTCACTGGGACTGATTTTCAGTTAATTTATAGGTATTCATTCTACAACAAATGTTATACAGTCCTATAGAGTTTTAAAAGCTTCAGTCTGGTCAATGTCAAACAAGAGACAGAAATGTGCCTCGTGTACAGTAGAACTAATTTGCCCAAGCACTCCTAATAATGTCTCTTTAGTATAGCATGTACACTATGCAATTTCAAGACAAAGGGCAACATAACAAACAATTTATACCACAAACTACCAACAGATAATAGACAAAATGGTATGAAACCATTTCAAAACCTCAAAGGCTAAGCAGTGGAAGGTGCTCAATCAAGTGTCAATGGTCTGCATTGTTACACAATGAAACAAAACCTCAGATCCCCTTCTGTTGGAGATCGCTAAGATCTTAAACAACATGCTCATGCTCTACTCCTGGCTAATCTCTCATACACTTTATCCCTCCTACTTTCTATATTGCTCTACCCTCCAAACTTTCTCTTAGACTCTTCATCTACCCAAAGATTCACTACCTTCCTGATTACACTCCCTTGTTGTTGTTTGAGTAAAAGACAAGAAAGTCCAGCACTTTGGAAAATGTGGTTGCGATAATACGTAAGTACCGAAAGAAGTTATGTATTGTTACTGTCTTCTCATGTAATTGCAATAATTTCCTGTCTATGTTGCTGTATGTACTGTTGGAGCTTTTCTCTCCGAGCCACTGCTGAAAATGGGTCCCAGAAGGACGATCCCGGTAAGCAATGTCAAATAAATAAATAAAATAAATAAATAACTTAGAACTATATGAATACCTGAAATGGGGAGAAAATGAATTAAAAGATCTCCATAACTTTCCCTACAAAAGAGAAGGCCAAAGGAAAATACTTGGTCAGGTTGCCTGAAAGGTTGATTTTGGGAGCATATGAATCATTAATAATTCATTATGTGGAGATAAAAAAGTTGTTGTTCTCATGGAGGACTGGAATTTCCAGACAAAATAATGGTCCACTGACAAAAAAGTAGTACATTATCATTTTCAGCTTATTCCAGATGTCTAAACCCTAATAATCTGAAAATAAACAGAACTGGAAAGTTATATGCTCATCAAGTCTAGCTGGCTGGATGTCATTCCTCCGGAGGAGGAAATTTTATATATGAAAACCAGGGACATTTCTTCACATATTTTCTGGAATAACATATGTACTATTTGTAACACAGGCTATACATAACAAGCAGTCCAATGCTCTAAACAACTGTAAATACTGAACTGCCAGCATTAAGGTCTAACCATACAGAGTTGTTAACCTCACGAGTGTGACAGCAGAGTGCTAGAGCTTATAAAGTTCATCCAACCTACTACATTCATCCTTCATCAGCTGACAGACACTCCATTAAAGTTCTGTCCTCTCTGGGTCTCTTAAGGTGAAGAAGTTCATGAATATACCACTGTTCATAACTTCTGGATATACCTGACATGAAACTGATTGTGACTGTACCAATGTCCATAACTTCTGGATATACCCAAGATGAAATGCTTCTGGATTATGCTGGTAAACAAGAGTTCTGTAGTAGACTAATGTAGTCCTGTTCTAAAACTCTACTAAGGGATCGCATACATCCCAAGACTGTTGGCCGACACTGGTGAAGGCATGACATCTTTATGCTCTAATGCAGTGCATTCACATACAGGACCAATCAGGAGAAACAGACACTATAGTCTGTATCCATCTATACACGTGACAAGGCCACTGCTTCTTAGAATATCAAGGCCAGTGAATGATGCTTTTACATTTGTGGTAGTGGTCATAACCCGAGCAGACTTAATCCCTACAATGGGTTGACATAATTCAGTCATTAGTTGCACTGTTTCTTCATCAGTTAGAATACTGAAATCCCCTTCAAAAATCAACAAATTCAGGTGATCCAACACAAGTTAATATAAATCTGTTAACTCTTTTAAAAACTAGTTTACATCATATAGTGGATGATGGAAGAATATGAATTTGCAGTGTGCTAGCATTTTTTATTTAGTGACTGGGTAAGCCCACTCGAAGCAAGTGTTACTTTCAGGGATGACCTGGAAGCATGACTTTCTCACAGTTACACAACTGTTTAATGGATGTGGGAAGAATGAAGCTCTGTACACTGAACTATAGAAAGCAAATCATTAACAATTCAGAGCATTAATCCTCTGTACTAACTGCCAGACTACACCTTGTGCACTAACTGCAGACTAATCCCTGTAACATGTATGAATGAATGAGTTGGAAGCACTGCCTGAAATCTATGACATTCACACTCGGTTCTACGACTGACTTAAATATGTACATGAGTACATCTCTGTGTCATACAGTGAAACACACAAAATCTCACCAGGATAGCAGCTTCCGGATGGGAGAGGGGAAATGTCAGCATCAAGCAAGTCTACTTTGGTGAAGGCCATATAGGAATCACACAAGACTGAATCAACTTGGGTTTATTACACAGAATTAAAAAAAAAAAATCAGGGCCAGCTTAGGAATACCAGTAAGGCCAGCCTTATGTATATGAGAATTAGGCAACTGCCTAGGACGCCATGCTTTTAAAAGCCCTTTTTCTATACTTATTTATTTATTTATTACAGTAACATTTTGTGCTCTAAAAATAACTAAATACAAAAAAGCATCCCTACTTAAAATAAAAATGCATCCTTGGAACATCGGGCATTCCAGGGGGTAGGGCACAAATTAACTTGCCATTCAAGTTACATCATTACATTTGCTTAAATATTGCAAGGTCATGGGAGTATTGACCTCACAAAATTTAAATACAGGTGTAAAGCCACTTCAAGGAGTTTTTAATGAGAATTTAAAATCAGGGACATTCTGCACACTTCTGACTGGACAGAAAGGAGAGGGAAGACATGATATCTGTGAGGTATATGTTATTACAATGCTTATGATAATGCTGCTGGCAGTGATCAACCACATATTTCTGACAATTTTTCTGGCTTTGCGATTCGTGTGGGCATTTCAGATGAGTGGAATAGCTCAGTGAGATAAATGTTATTAATGATTTTACAATGCTGGCAGTGATCAACCAGATAATCTGGCCCATATTTTTGACTTTTTCAATTGTGTGGGCAGTTGGGATAAGGGGAATCAAGAGGTGAGAACTGTTATTACTGTCTTTACAATAATGCTGGCAATGCTTAACCAGATATTTTGAGCAATATTTATGGCTTTGTGATTTGTGTGAGCAGTTGGGATGAGGGGCTGGTGCTATGAAATAAGTATAAATAATACCGTTTTAAAACAATGCTGCCAGTGATCAGCAAGATAGTTTGGACATTATTTTTATGGATTTGTGATTTATGTGGAGCAACTTGGACTTGAATACTTTAATGTGTGGCAACTTGTTTGTGTGAACTGTGGAGAAGAAATAATATTACATAGCCATTACATGTTGTAGCTTTAACTGCTGGGTGGTAGTTTGGGTTGGCTGGATAAAAGTAAACAAATTTCTTGTCTTTGCTCAGTTCAAACAGTTACTATCTGGCTTTGAAGGACTAATATGCAATTGTAAGAAGTAAGATGGACAGCTTAACTAGATATCTGATACGCATAGACTGAGCAGGTATAATTGCTGTGGCTGTCTTCTGTAGAAGAAAATGTCTAGCTGCCTGCTGCTGTTTGCTTATTATTTTGGCTTTTTTAAGACTAATTAGATTATGTGAAGTTACGTGCAATATTTTAAATATGTGGCAACTGTTTGGAACACAGGTGAACGACATTACACTGTCAGCCTCTTTTACCACAATCAGGTGTCTGAATTGTACACAGAGGTGGCTATAACTGCTTGGTCAGGGTTGTCTGGATGAAAATGCCCCATGTTGTCCCTTGCACAGTTTAACAGTCATCTTTTAAAATAATGAGGGATAAATGTATCACAGAATACCCAAACCTTCAGAACTTAAGGGGACTGGTGGCCCCCACACACCAAGGCTGTATAAGTGGATTTTTATGTGGGCATAGGAATCTCCTCTGTCCTGAACCACACCCAGTCTAAAACCAGCCCTGCTTGTGGGTGTGCACAGAAGGTCATTGTACTTCTGTGGGGGCTGGTGACATTGTCATTATTTCTTTAACATTCCTCCCAAACATCAGAGACCACTATATCTTGTGTTGGGCTGGGGACAGTTTGGTCATTATTTCTTTAACTTTCCTCAGAAACTTCAGCAGGGTGCACAGAAAGTCACTGTAGCTTATATAGGAGATCAACACTGTCTCTAGAGGTAACAAATTGGAAACATTACTGCAATTATATATATTTTTTATTTTCCTCACAATCAAACATCTTCTGCATACACAGGTGACTATCTTTTGGAGGAGAATAAACATGCTGATTAATCATGTCTGACAGGAAATATGTCTTATTGTATTTGTTTTTTCAATTTTGTGTCAGTCTGACATTTGAAGGGTGCACATAAGGTGGCTGTCTTTTGGCGGTAGGGGCTGAGGAGGCATGCTGTATATAAATATGAGGCATTCTGTATGTAAATATGCCAGTAGCACCTTGAAATATGTCTGTGGGGATTTGCAATCATAATTTTAATTCTAATTTAATACCAGAGGAGGATACACAGAAAGTGACTAGCTATTTGAGGTGGGGGGCCAGATAACATACCTAGATATGATATATGTATCCTCACAAAGCATCTGTCTTTTCAGTTTATTGTGAACTGGTGTTTGATCAGCTTTGAGCATGAAAACTTTGGTACATCTTATTTCAACTTTGAAATAAAAAAGTAAGATTGGATTTCTTTTCTGTATACATATTTTTGTTCAGGCCATCACTGAATCAAAAGATTGGAAAAAAAAAAAGAACCCGAAAGATGGTGAAGTATGCCTGGGCAGGGAGAACCCAGATGAAACTCTGGTGGAGGTCTGTAGTGGTCCTTACATGCAAATTGGTCGCCCGACCTGGGTATAGGTGTAAAGACTAATCAAACCATCTAGTAGATGGCTCCCTCCAAAGCTTCCCTCAGGACAGCTGGCACCCAGTGGGTGCAGTTTTATCTAGTAAAGTGAATGATTAGAGATCTTGGGGCCAAAATGATCTCAACATATACTCAAAGTTTAAATGGGTAAGAAGCTCAACTTGCTAGCTTGGAGCTGGGTGTGAAATGCAAGCACCTAGTAGGCCACTTTTGGTAAGCAGGAGTTGGACTGTGGGATGAACTGAACGTGTTGGTTGATATAGGGAGCAGGATGGTGGCCACGGAAGTCAGAATCCACTAAGGAGTGTGTAACAACTCACATGCCAAATCAACTAGCCCTAAAAATGAATAGCACTGGAGCGACAGGCCCATACCCAGCCATGGCAGGTGCTGGGAGCTGAGGGGGCTATGCCATGATGAGCAGAAGGGCTGCTGTGGTGGCACTGAAGCCCAGGGCAAGAGCCTGGGTGGAGCTGCCGCGGGTGCAGATCATAGTGGTAGTAGTAAATATTTAAATGAGAGCTTTGAAGGCTGAAGTGGAGAAGGGTTCCATGTAAACAGCAGTTGGATATGGGTCAGTCAGTCCTGAGGGATAGGCAAGCGCCATTCCAAAAGGACAAGAGATGGCCTCCATCGTCCTTGGCAAATCGAAAGGGAATTGGGTTCAGACACCCGAATCCGGAGTGGCAGAGACAGGCAATTCACGGCATCCAATGCAGTGATGCAAATGATCCCGGAGAAGCTGGTGGGGGCCCCTGGGACAGTTCTGATCTGGAATGGGTTGGACCAGAGAGAGAGAGAGGCCCATGCCCTGGAAAGTGTTGCGGTACAGGCAGCATCAGGTGAGCTCTCGCCTGCCATTAAAAATCTGGGTAAGAGGATGTAAGTCTCGCACTGGGCTTTACCCATATCCACAGCAGGTCTCCAAGGTGAACGGTCTCTGGCATGTTAGAACAATGTAGATAAGGGAAGTCAACAAGCCAGATCTGTAACTTCGGCATAAGGACTGGCTCTAAGGGCAGGGTCGGTCGTGCTTGGGCATGAAGAAGGGCTGGCTGAGCACCATGGCTGGATGAGGCACCCCCCCAGGGGGTGCCAGCGGGAAAGCAAGGGGTGACTCTGGATGCCTGGAGGGCCCTTCCTGTGGGTCACCCTGGCTGTGGTAGGTGCCAGACCTGACCTGCAGCCCATACTGTCTGGCAGCTAGCAGCTGACTTAGAATTGATGCAGACTGGGAGAATCCGATTGTTTAATTAAAACAAAGCATTACAAAGATCCGAGATGGGTGTTGATGTGATTTCTGCCAAGTGCTCTGAATGTCAAAGTGAAGAAATTCAATGAAGCATGGGTAAACGGCAGGAGTAACCTTGACCTTCTTAAGGTAGCCAAATGCTTCATCATCTAATTAATGATGTGCACCTTTTTAAGCGCAACCTGGATAACTGGATGGGGAACAGAAAATACACCCCTGGGATTCCACCTGTGTCCCTGCTTGACAGTGGTATATGGTGCTGACTTGTTGGAACATGGGCTAAATTCTTGGCTAGGCTTGTAAAGGCTTCAGGGCTAATAGCCTAGTAACTTGCTATGATCCTATGAATGAATGAACGAGATTCCCACTGTACCTACCTAGTATCTGGCAAAACCACAACCAAGAAAATGGGCTTGGCCGAATCATTGGGGAAATAAGACCCTGTTGAGCTTGACTCCAATCTGGCACTTCAGAGCATCTATAACCCGATACCTTTTCGGTGCCTAGCAGTTCGCAGACCCCAGCTTAACTCATTACCACCTATGTGGTGTGGAATGTCACACCTCTAGAAGCCTACACAAATCTTGCATTTTAGAACATTTGCTGAAAAATAAACTTAAAAATCATAAGATAAACAAATGTAAATATTTTGTGAACAATAAAAACTATTAAAACTGTACACATAGCAATGTTAACAGTAAGAAGCATCCTTTGCAGTGATAATAATCAGTGCATTCATAGTCCATAGATATTGTAATATATTATAATGCACACAAATCACAAATTATATTTTTTTCTAAACTTTCACAAAGTTTCATTTCCTGAAAACTATACAACCTAGACATATATTGTTGGAGCATTTTTGTTAACCAGAGATAAGCTTTCAGATGGCAACAGGAAACTCCTATATATGTGCATGTTCATTGGGATATTTACAGAACTATGAAAACATATGTTTAATTGTATAATTAGCAATACAAATAATACTGGACATCTCTCAAGATGTGCAAACTTACAGTGCAAATATTAAAGACAGTTTTCTTTAATAACATGTAAGGTTTCACCTAATGTCATGCAACAGTTTGTAAGTCACTTGGTTTCTGCAATATAAAGAACACATGGAAATATTGTTTATTTTCATAATTACTACAAAGCAATGAGCAATATTTTCAGTATAGTGTGATATAAACCAGTATTTTCAGTGAATTGTCCTGTCTCCCACACTGGTGTTTCACACCATACACCTCAATAAAATGTAGGTCTATAAATTATGAAAATATGAACATTAGTATAAAAATCTGAACAAATAGCAAACAAAAGATTAATTTCTCCACTGCAGAACATCCTAGACTAACAATCTTAGTGCCATTTTGTTAATAACTCCTTCCCCTTTCTAATATTACCTAATATTAGCTGGTGGTTCACTTAGTTAAAGAAGACAGACTCATGAAAGTTGTGGACACCAGAAGGACGTAAAAGTGTGAACTAGAAGTATACAGAAAGGTATCTGAGGCTTGAGAGCAGTTTTGCTTAGGGTATGCCGAAGGTATGCAGGGAAATGCAATGCTGAAGAGTAAGACTGAATTTCTTTCCTTTATCATATTTTTTGTTCAGTCCATTGTTGGATGAAAAGGTTGTTAAAAAAAACTCAAAAATGCATCCCAAGACATCTAGAAACCTCATGGGCGATGCAGTTATTTCCACTGCAGTTATTACAGTGTAGTCTTGGTCAGTTAGGATGTGCTGAAAGAAAAGGATGCAAGGAAAAATAGTTGAAGAGTAATACTGTACTAAATGTCTTTCTTTGATTATGGCTTTTGTTCTAGGACTCACCGGATGAAAAGATTGTTAAAAAAAGAGAACTCCAAAACACACCTCAAACCACCCAGAATACCCATTAAATCTCAATGTAATTTTTTTGGCAATCCAAGAAACAATGTGTATCTCTAGACCTGGAACATAAAAAAATAATAATTATACAATGACTGGCCGGTAACATCGTAAAACGAACACGCTGATTGGCCAGCCCAACCAGCGTACCCGTTGAGAATATACAACGGAAAAAGGTTTGATTGTCCGGACTTTTTTCCGTTGATATATTCTTTAATTTTAAGTGTTTAACAAAAAAAAAAAAAAGAGTAGCAACGGAGATCTTTTTTCCGTTGCTTACTTTCCCGAGCACCGATGCACTGGGTATGCGTGGGAACGCACGTTCCAAATGCATGCGCAGTACATCAGCAATGGCAAAGCGGAGCTGTCCAGCGGCGGAAGGACAGCACGGCGCAGTTATACAAGGACATTATTTAAGAAAAGTAAGTTTTTTTTTTTCTTAAATAATGTCATTGTATAATAGCAATAACCCATGTCTGGGTGTGGGTAATGCTGGATTTACTAACGGTTGTCTTTGTTTGGTCACTCGGGCTTCGCCCTTGTGACCAAACCACACCAACCATGGGTAAATCCAGCATTATCCACACCTAGGAGTGGGTTATTGATTAAATAAAGCATCAGAGATATTGCCACTCAAATTCATATTAGAAATGTTTGTTTCTTTCGGCTTTTCCCAGTTAGGGGTCGCCACAGCGGAACTCCGGTCCGCTAATGATTGGCAGTTGATTTTTACGTACTGGCTTGCCAGGCCTAACGCACAACCTTCAAGGAAGGTACACCCATTCATGCATGTCTCCAAGCAGAAGACGCTCTAGCTGATAATCGAACCGGACAGCATCTTACTGTGAGGCGACAACTCTACCGCAGCAACACCACCGTCCTGCTTATTCTGTTCTTTACTGTAATTTACTCTTTTGCATATTACCCTTTCTGTTTTATCTTTGTTTATTTTGTGCTTTATTTATCAGCTGTTTTATAATGTTTTAGCTTTTGATTTGTAGCTGTATCAGTGCTTAGTTTTACTCTTAATTTGTGTTTGTGTCAGTGCTCAGTTTTAAGTGCATATATAAACTTGAAAACCTGATCTTAAAATAAATATTCATGTTAGTTCATCATAAGTGATCTCTCCATATACTTGTTCATCTACCACAAGCTGTTCAAGGCTCTGTCCATAGAAACTTATTTGCATAATTAAAATCATGCCACCACTATCCATGGGTCTAATCTCAACACCTCTACTGTTCCCTCAAAGACTCAAATAAGGGGGGAGGTTGGCATAATGGTTAAGGTGTTTACCTTACAAACACAGGGTGTATGGTTTGATTCTTACATGGGGTAATTAGCTAGGCTTCAAATGACCCAGAAGGGCAGTTAGCTTAGTACTAACCTATGAACCAAAATTTGTTTCATAGTTTAACCACAGCACTTCTTTCTAAATCTCTCAAATAATTCTTGAAACCTAAAATTTGTTAACAGTGGATACTGACTGGACAGCAAAGAATTTGAAGTTCCAAAATATATCAGCAACACTGAGGCTGTACCAATGATGCAGAGGGATAAAGCCTTAACTACAGCCCAGGTGACTTGAGTTTGGGGAGTGCCACGTGGCTGTGCAAGCAGGGAAGATTGACATGCCCATTCTGGGAGGCAGGTTCTTGAAAGAGCTTTTACTTATCCTGTCAGAGGCCAGAGTTCAAAGTGAGAGTGATTTGCCAGTCTGGGCAAGTGGGAGACGTAGGAGACACGCTGCTCTAATACCCCAGGCCAAGCATATCACCAGGGCACTATTCACTGCCTGCCCAACCTAACAGCAAGATATCAGCATGCTGGAACGGGTGTTGATATCAGCATGCAAGATGGGGAACTAGCACTAGGTACTGTCAGGCAGTTACTGAGCAAAAAAAGCTTCCCATTGCCAGGTCACATATTTCCTGTGGGTTCCCTTGCTGTCCGGATGTTACAAATTTGCACCACAGTCAAATCCCAAGGAAGTTAGGGGGTCCACTTCGCACAAGAATTACATCAGAGGCCACCTGCTGAAAACAGTTTTAAGTAGTCTCATAAGCTTTATTATTCTATAAGAGCCCTTGCCACCAGAAGCCACTGGAAATGTAACCACTTCAGGAAACAGTTTGTGTAATACCCCAGCCACAGGTAATTAATATTTTTATGGGATGATGGTTGGGAAGGATCTAAAAGGAGGAACTGTTAGGTAAAGAACTCTAACTTCACTTGAAGGTACTAGAAACAAAAGGAGTTGAGGGTGCTGTAAGAAAAGGACAAGGTTTTAGAGAAGAGAAGAAGTAAGTATAATAACACTGTCAGATGCTACTCTAGTGGTGGATTCCTAAGGGAGAAAAGAAGGTGGCTGTTGGAAAACTGTTGCAGGAGTCATCAGCTCTGTAAGCCTGCTACCAGTCATATTTAGCCTTGTGTACAATATTCTTTTACCAGGGCATTTTTTATACCCATTCGGAAACCTACGAGATAGTGGGCTGTTAACCAGAGCAGTAAGCTGATCCAGAGAGGGCCCATTTCAGCCATATTTCATCCATGGTGAAGGACTAAATAATTACACATACAAAATATTACACAGCACAGCTAAGATAACAGATAGTTTATACAAACCACCACATGTTCAATTAATGCAGTGGCAAAGCAAAAAAATTATTTAGGGAGAAGATGAAATTACACATTCAAGGCATGTCCATTAATGAGTAGTTATCCAATAAATAGTGTATGGCCATGATGAATAAGCCATCTGTAACTAAAAACCACATCAAATCCAAAAGAAATTCCTTTTAGACAAAGAAACCTCTCCAATCAATTTATTAAGTGACTTCGTTCTTCAAGAAAACAGTATCAGTATGACATGCAGGTATCACACTGAACATATGCATACATTTAAAATAAGGTAATTAACTAAATTAATTAAATATATTTACTAACATTCTACAAATATAACACCTACTGTAAAACATACTGAATAAAGTACAAAACAGTAAAATGAGTACTAAAACTGAGATGTATAAAGTTAGTTAAAACTAGCTAAACTTTGTAAATGATTTAGTTTATAACGATAAATATCTACTAACAGATGTGCAATCCAGGTAAAGTATTTCTGTTCAGATGTAGTTGTCAAGTTAATTCCTTATACTCAAAATCAAAGGTATTTTTCCAATCTCCTCCCTTTTTGCTTTGGGAGACCTCTTCCATTATAAAAAACACAGACTTCTTACAGGAACAATATACTAAAGAATGTTAATATAAAGTGTTATTCACATCACAGTTTCTGACCAAATAATAACTTTGGTAGATCTGTATTCTGCAATTGACTCTCTGTCTTCCCTACATAAATGCTTAACAACTGAGGCACTTGGCAATGTACACCAAACTTTTTGTTGTACAATCACCTTTACAATTCGTACCAACGGACCTACCATTTCCTTCAGTCATAATATACAGTTTATCCCAAATGTAACAGCACTGTTTACATCTACATCATTTGACATTACATATTTTTGTTTGCCATTTTTACACTAGGGTTCCTTTCTAATACGTGTTTCTTGTTTCTATCTCTCTTTGCAAACAAAACAGGGTATTCAGCCAACCTTGTCCAACATGTCACTCCCAAAAAGTCCCCATTTTTTTTTAATAACCTTTCTAATAGCACTCTGAGAAGTGGTACAATGTAATGGCATTATTTTTATTAGGCACACCTCTATCTAATACCATTCACGTTTTTGATCATTTGATTGGTGATTTCCCAGGAGGGGTCAGAGCAAAGAAGCTGCTGCACTTGTTGTTTAGGGGAGAAGCAAAAATATCGCATCAAGGCTGGCCCCATTCATGGAAAATCCTTTCTGTCACTTTCATGTTGACAGGCCACTCATGAGGTAGTAGAACAGACCTGCTCAATTTGCCTGATATCAATTTGGACTTCCCTAGAATGTGTGTTATCAGGGAACGTTTGGATAAGATCGCCCACTGCTACACTCTGAGGACTTCTCAACATAAGATGTAATACTGACATATTGTCTGTTTGAATCACAACTGTCCCAAAAGTGAGGGAGTCTTGGAAGTCCTGCAAAGCTAAGAGCACTGCTCTCATTTCCAGGACACTGATATACATGTTGGCCTCTTCGGGGGACCAAGTGCCTTGGACCGTTTTCTCCAGGAAATGACCTTGGGTTGATGGAGAATGAAAGGATGACCTTCTAAAACCGGATCTGATCGAATCCACCATCAAAGGTAATTCTTGCATGCCTGTGTAATTCTTATTTGGGCTGACATTCGTTGATAAAGAATTGACTACTGCCTTGCTAGCATCCACTGAAGAATTCTCATATGAAATCTTGCTCGCGAAACTCAAAATTTTGGCACTGTGAATTATTTTTCTGGCCTGGAATCTGATAGTTTGCACTCTTCTTAGAGAAAGAAAAGCTGTTACTGATACCGAATTGAAAACTGTTCCTATAAACTCCAGTATCTGAGCAGGTTCTAAGTGAGATTTGTTGTAATTTACGGTAATTCCTAGAAGGGAGCAAGTCTGGAGTACCTGATCTTTCGCTCTTATTACCAGATGCCTGGGTGGGGCAGTGATGAGCCAGTCGTCTAGATACGGAAACACGGAATCCTTGCAGTCTCAAGTGAGCTACTGCCGCTGCCATGCATTTGTTGAATAGCCTGGGGGCTGTGGTGACACCAAAGGGGAGGGCTCAGAACTAGTAATGACAGGCTCCCAGGTGGTGGAAGCGTAAGTACCTTCTGGGTTGTCTGTTCATTTTTATGTGATAGTATGCATCTTGAAGGTCTATCAAGCACATCCAGTCATCCTTGCCCAAAAAGGGCAAAATGGACTGAACCATGACCATTCAAAACTTTGTGTGTCAAACTGATTTCTTCAAGTTGCTGAGATCCAAAATTGGTCTCCAGTCCCCTGTTTTCTTTGGCACTAAAAAGAATCTTGAGTAAGTTCTGGATTCTATCTGATCTGGTGGCACCTCTTGGATGACTCTTTTCCTAGCAGCTTTTGTATTTCAGGTGCTGCTGCTTTCCTCTGACTGCATGGAACATCAGGAAATTTTCGTGAGGATAGAGGTGGATGGGAAAAGGGAATTTTTATAAATGTGGCAGATTTAGGTATGGGTGCAGGGGTGTTTTTCAACTTTCTTTTTTTTTGTTTTTTTTTTGGAAATCACGCCAGCCTCTTTTTCAACATTCTTTTTTTAATTTTTTTTTTTTTTTGGAAATCAGGTGCACCTTTCCCGACAAATCCTGTCACCAACTTGCCAAATACATCTGAGATGTGATTGGAGGTTGCAGTCAGTTGATTTTCTTCTTTAACAACATTTATAACAGTCTTCCTCCAACTGCATTTCCACTTATAATTTAGGTGTGTTGGTGAGAGCTGTCAGTAATCATTGTGTAAGCTGTTGTCAGAAGACAAACAATTTAAAATAAAAATACTAGCTGGACAAAGTTTGTCGTTTGAAACAACTTTATAACTACTGCTACTGGAGTGATCTGCTTTGAGGTAATGTGCTATATACCTAGCTAACTTATTAAAGCTGTTTATAAATGAGGGATCAAAACTGAGAAATCCACCAGAACCGTTTTAGAATATGCTTCTGATGACCCTCAAAATCTGTTTTATATAAAAGGCATTTTGAAGTAAAAAGAACATTATTGGCCACATTAATAACCTCAGCAGGTCTTGCCAGGGTTGCAGCAAGCTATGTGTCAGTTATGAGAATGCAACATAATGCGAATAAGACAGCTATTCAACAATGATAAAAGGAGATGAAAAAGGCTGCTGAGATGGAACAGTCAGATGTGGTTGTGAGAAGAAAATCAATAACCGATATAAGAAGTGGGTGGGTTTACAGCAGCCCCTAAGGCAAGACAACATACCCAACACTTTAGTCATAGGTGACTCTATAGTCAGGCACACTGATATCCCACTCACCAGGCTGAACAAGGAGAAAATTACACTTAGTTGCCTGTCGGGTGCCAGCATCCGCCACATAACGCATGCACTCAAGTCACTCCACAACAGGTACAAATATGACTCTGTCATTGTCCATGTTGGAGTGAATGACTTGAGATGTACCTCCCTGGACTACATGAAAAGAGACATGGAAGAGCTCTCGGATCATGTAGCCCAGGCAGGTATGTCTCTAGCCCTGAGTAGCATCCTGCCATCGTCCAGAATGATACCACAGTATAAGGACAAAATGATTGACTTCAACAATTGGCTAAGCTTCTGGTGTCATTCAAAGGGGATCCAGTATCTGTCTCTCTGGGACGACATAATCAATAAACCATGATGCTTTGCAAGATATGGTTTGCACCTGTCGCCCTTGGGATTCAGGTTAGTGGCTAAGGCTCTTGCCACCCCTATAGTGCCTTTTCTAGGCAAGGTTCAAAGGACAAAACTACCACCATAACAGGTACAAGCAAGCAAAATCTGAAATGAATGTTACTCAATGCTAGAAGTCTAAACCTCAAGATGCACTCTCTCAAGGCTCTCCTAAAAATGGAAAACATCGATATCTGTGCAGTAACTGAGACCTGGTTCAACGCTCCAGAGAGCACCCCTGCAATACCAGGCTACAACTCATACCACACTTTTTGGACACCAAACCAGGAACAAAACACTAAAGGTGGAGGAGTGTCCATATTCACCAAGGATATTCACACCTCCAGGCTGGTTGCCCAACACAATGCATCTGAAATTCTTCAGGTGCAACTAACACTAGGTAAGACTGCAATACAAATTGTATCTTGCTACAGATTCCCCACCATGCCCCAAGATTCTCACCACACCTTTCTAAACATACTGGAAAATATTAAGATACAACCAAACACCCTAATACTGGGTGATTTCAACTACCCTGGCATTAACTGGGAAAACTACTCCTGTACCAACACCTCTGCACAACGGTTCTTGGAATTCATAAATTCCAATGCCCTAGAGCAACTAATTCATAGTCCCACTAGGGGTACCAATATTCTAAACTTGGTCATTACCAACATGGGAGATCGATGCTCCACACCAGTGGTCACCCCCTCGTTGGTCAGATCAGACCATAAGCTAGTCACCTTTGACATCCACATCCCACCCATACCATTTAAAGAAACCTCCATAAAAAACTTCTCCAAAGCCAACTTCATGCTATTCAAGTCAGAAGTAACAAACTTCATGACACCCATGCAGATGGGAACTGGAAGTTCAACTGCTGAATCCTACACTAAGGTGCTGTTACAGCACATTCACTTGCACATGGATCGAGCCATCCCAAACAGAACCAAGATGCTGTCCTCTAAAAAAAGGAAGCCAATCTGGTGGTCCCCTGCCATAAACAAGCTGTACAACAGAAGGAAGAAACTGTTGCAGAAAAGAGGAAGAACCCAGGATTCAAAAAACTCCCTCACCAGCCTCAGTGGAAAGCTGAGATCCCTCATACAATCTTCCAAAGCTAGTTATGAAAACAAAATTGCCAAAGATTCCAAAGACAACCACAAGACATTCTACAGCTATGTCAAGAATCTAAATGGTAATACTCAGATCTGCTCTGAGCTACAGCAGAATGGCACTAGATATACTGATCCCACGGATATTGCCAATATCCTGGCAGATAGATTCAGTACCAACTTCACCCCCCCCTCACCCCCTAAAGGGCCCATCTCAATACCAAAAGAATGCCAAATTCCAGTAATCATAGCCAGTCAGACAAAAATCACACTCTCCAAAGCCAAGAATACAGCATCCATGGGACCAGACGACATCCCAGGCTGTGTACTGCATGAACTACAAAATGAACTGGCACCGCACCTATGTGTCATGTTTAATCATAGCCTCACCTCAGGCTTTGTGCCCACAGAGTGGCGCACAGCTACAGTCATCCTAGTCCACAAGGGGGGGATCCACTTTGAATCCCGGGAATTACCGTCCCATCAGTCTGATGAGCCTGATCTGCAAGGCCATGGAACATATTACCATGGAACTTATAAACAAAGACATTGGCAACCTCCAAACACTGGACCCTACCCAGTTTGGGTTCATGAAGGACTGATCTTGCCTCCTGAACCTGATCGCCTTCTTCGAATCAGTCTCCAGAGCCATGGACGAGGGTAAGGTGGTTCACACACCCTACTTGGACTTCGCCAAGGCTTTCAACACTATCCCCCACTCTGGAATCATAGATAAACTTACTAAGCTGGGCATTAATCCCTACGTCACTCGGTGGGTTGTAAACTGGTTTACTGATAGAACACACACTGTAAAAGTAGCTGACTCCAAATCTAGCTTCAAACAAGTGACAAGTGGTGTACCGCAAGGATCTGTCCTTCGACCACTCTTGTTTGGCATCTACTTCTCTGAAGTATAGGCCAACACTAAGGGACTCTGGCTAACAAATTTTGCAGATGACTGCAAGCTGGGAGCCATTACTGAATCCCCAAATGATGTGGCTATACTACAAAAGGGCCTTACCAAAACAGATGCCTGGTGCCAGAGCCATGGGCTCAAGCTAAATGCCAAAAAATGCATAGTTGTCCCCTTTGGGAAAAACCACGTACCTGTAAACTACCACATAGGTGGCAGTACAGTAAACACCAAAAGTGTGATAAGAGACCTAGGGACACAGGTAGACAGTGGTCTCACCTTTGATAACCACATAGCCACAACAGTTAGGAAATCCTTCTACGTGGCACACCTTATCACTAAGGGCTTTTCATCTAGAAAAAAGAGGTCATTGTCCATCAGTACTCATCCCTCATTAGATCCATTATAGAATACAATGCCCCATTTGGTATGTACCTCACAAGACATCTGCAACAACTAGAAAGGCTGCAGAAATACCTCACAAAAAGAATCACATGCCTAAAGCAGATGCCTTATGCTGACCCTCTAAAGAAACTCCAGCTATACTCTGTCGCATATCGCCTACTCTGAGGCAATATCTGCCTAACATACAAGTCTATGTCAAACTCAGAGTTGTTGGACATGCCACACTTAAAGAAATCCCAATCCCTCTGAGCCACATGTTCCAGGGATCTTAACCTTGTCATCACGATGAATAGAACATGCTGGAGGGATAGGTTCCTGACCCAGAGACTACCCATACTCTGGAATAGGCTGCCCATACATGTCAGGCAGAGCGCCTCAATGGCTCTCTTCTAGAGGAACCTTGCCAACTGGATGGGAGATAGGAAATTCACCCCGGGGATCACATTAGTAGCCCTGCTAGACAGGGGTCCAGGAAAGTAAATATTTGTGGGAAGCAATAGCCAGAGAATCATTATGGCTAGGCTTCTATAGACCCTAGGGCCAATAGCCTAGTATCTACCTACGAACCTATGAACCAATGCTGATATTCCATTTTCTATTTAACAGCCTAATTATATATACGTTATCCCTTATATTTAGAAGGTCACATTTGCTCAGCTCACTTAATTAGTTAACTAAAAGTAAATAAACCACATAGATAAATAATAATCTAAAAAGATATCAACTGCATATTTAAACACGTCTTTACTGTGCTTCAAAATCGGTTTAATTGCCAGTCTTCTGGTTGATAAATCTGGTACCAGCATTTTGGTGTGTCAGAGCATCACCTCCTTGAGATGAATTCATCTGCAGGGCAATTATAGTGAGATGTAAATAACTGCCAATAATAACTGAGACTAACAGTACACGCTCCTCTGTCACCTGGATGCAGGGAATATCTTTGCACATCTCTTTAAGGACAAAACATCAGAGTTAGTGCATGTTACAAAACTATTTTTAGACAAACACTGTATTTTAGGGTGCATTCTTTTGACACCAATTATTTTCAAGGCGCAAAAGAAGTGGGGTATGAATAGCACTCCATATGTGCTAGAAGAACAGAATCAGACCCATTCTCACAAATCGAGACTATTTTAATTTCCAAAGTTATTTTAAGATCCAGCACGTAAAGTAGGCATGCCCCCAAATGTCACAAGTGTGCTAGGCTGTCCCGCATTCTTTGAACTCAAACGTTAAGTCATGCGGTGATGTTCTCACCATGTTGTTACTGCTAAACTGCTGTAACTGCAGTTAAAACTAAATAAATGTAAGCTGCCTTCGTTCAACGTAAAGAGTAAAATAAAAGTACTTTGCTTGCAACTGTCCTTGAGTTAAATTGCATGTTTTGGGACCATGGAAAGGACGATGGATGACCCTTACCAGTAGTCAAAACATTGTTAACTCTGTGCTGCTCCTATTTGTGGAAATATATCGAACTTTAGGAATACTCCACAGTTGTCTCCCCTTTACTGTGGAATATGTTTGTTTCCATTTATACCATTACTATGTAGTCTCTGACCATTATCTTAAAGAACTCAATTAATTTTTTCACTGTGCACTCTGCCTCCTTCAGCTTTCTTTTCTAACTTGCCTTAAAATAAGTTTCCTTGTCCCTTTTTTCTCATTCTGTTTTTCTGCACGTATATAACTGATTAGTGTTGTTTACCTAATAAATACCTTATGGTATGTATTTGTTTAGATTCAGACTTTGTAGAAATTATTATATCTATCTGCTCTCCCTTATCATGAGAGATTATGATATACCTGGTTATAACTTAAACTTTGATTGCTTCTGACATTTTATGATGTAATGGAGTAAGAAATCATATGAATTTTAAAACCTTGTGATTTTTTTCATCCATTGTACTTCCTAAATCATGATATATCCACCACCTTTGGCTATACTGCATATTTTCTCTGGCTTATGGCTTGGGTTCTAGGTTCATTGTGTATGATGCTATTTCTGAAGTAAGATGGTGTCTATGACAGTGTTAAGAGGCTCATTTTGGGATTGTGGGACGAGTGGTAAGCTTCAATGGCAGGTGATCAGTTAGTTATGGAGTGGTCATAGGATCGTAGGACAGCAAAGTGGTAGGCAACAGACAGCAGAACTAGCTTGTTTATAAAACTGCTTGCTTGTTTTCAAGTGATCAGTGTTTTTTCCCGGACAACAGTTTGTCATAATTGTAGTTATAATAATTACCCGTGTTGTAGGGACTGTTGTGCTTTCAGGTAGTGTTAAACGTGGAACGTAACTAAGGGTAAATGGAACATATGATAAAGCCTTTTTAAATAGTTGCAGTAGCATTGAGGAGTGTGGAGTCAGACTGGGAATTTGTTAAAGCACTGCTACCAAATACTAGATTGTAACTGGTGATAATTTCTGCTTCGATGGGTCAAAGAGGACAAATTTAGGATCTGTCTATTTAGTGTAAAATGGCATGTGGAAATTACGAATGCCACTGTCATGTATTTTGCTTGCTTCACAGTTTGTACCAGTTATGTTGTTTACTGAGGCACAAATCGCGAGCTGTATGTGTTGTGAGTGGACTACTGTGCTTTCTTGCTTAAACCAATAAAGTTAAGTAGGGTCATTGTTGCGAGGCAAGGCGAATGCTGGTTAGCAACGTTTATATCATGTGCCCAGCGTATTCTTTTTTACCCCATGATATCAGTAACAGTTTGGTTTGGCAGTTCATTGGTACCAGTGAGTTTGACAGGGTGTGGCGCTGTGAAGAAATTAAAACTAATGTTTATGGACAGCCTGATCCGTATTATTCTTTTTATAGAGAAAACGAAGCTCGACATATAGGAGGTAAGAAAAAACAAATGTCAGTAAGTCACATAACCAAAATTGTTTTATACAGTGGCAATTCAGCAAGCTGAAATGTATAGAAATAGTATAACTCAGCGGGGTTTCATCTAGGAAAAGTGACTTTGTGGAGATACTTTTACTATCTTCAGGATTAAACTTGTAACGTTACTTCTGCAAAAATTAAGGTTCATAGCAGTGCTCTACAAAGATCTATTGTCAAATGTCTTTTTATATCAGGTTTAAAAAAGTGTAATTTTTCATTTTGCTAACTATAAGGTTTTCTCATGCACCGTCTTCATTTTGAAAGTTCACTTTCTATGTTTGGTGAATAATGAACATGCTATTCATACTGCTAACTGAATTTAGTTCAGTTGATTTTCACTCATAGTTGTGCTTATATTCATTGAGTTGATATGTATTATTTCATTTCTTGTATGTTTTATATACTAAAAGCATTGTTTGCCTTTTACCTTTATCATGGCAGAGTGGTGCTAATTTTGGTACATTTATTTGATTGCTTGTTTGTTCATTTATTTATATCTGTTAACTAGCGTAGGTCTCTGATACTTGTACATCATTTTCAGGCTCATTCTCTGAGTGTAGATATGGGAAAAGGAGAAGCGGTAGTAAGCATACAAAATTTTACAGGAGAGACATGACACTTGTATGTTTATAAGATGTACAGAATAATTCCACTAAGGGTATCCAAAGATGTACTATATGAAGCATGGTGTGTGGGCATGTATGGAAAACAGCAGTTGGCATGTGAGAATAATATAGGTACCACATCACCCAGGCAATGGGTTTGAAATAATGGTTTAAGTCTTTGCCTCATAGACATAAGGTACAGAGTTTGATTCTAACCTTGGGTTATTGAATATGTTTAAAATTACCCTTCTGGACAGTTAGCCTAACATTCATGTAGAACCTATCACATACAGACATATACTGTATGTACATAGTAGACACAGTGAACCTCCCACAAAGGCCTGTCAAAAGGTGTCAATTATACTTATTTGTATTTTTAATTTTCACCTACTGGTAAGGCAGAAGCTGCATATCTAAATTGGGTAAGAATGTGAGGTAAAAATAGAGAAGAGTAGAGTCTGACTATAATGAGGAAGGATGAGTGGGTTGATGAAGAGTATGTATAGGAAGAAAATTAACAAGGTGGGTGGTACATATCTGGAGAAGGGGTTGGGATGTAGCATATCTATAGGAAGAATATTAACAAGGTGGGTGGTACATATATGGAGAAGGGGTTGGAACTGTAGGTGGGGTTCTAAAGTGATTGTCAAGAAACTGTAGGTGAGGTACTGCAGTGTTAAGAACATATATAAAGCTGCAGCTCTTTTTTATTTTTTTTTTTTATACTTTGTTGGCTGGGAAAGATTGACTGAGTGGAAAATCCTTTTTTAGTGGATGCCTGGGGAGAAAAGCTCCACAAGATACAGACAGAAAGTAACACACATGCATATAAAGTGCCATCATTTTTTTAAGCAAAAATGTAGCAAACATGTCGGTTGAACTAATATTTTATAAAAAAAGTGCAGCTGTGGCTTTTGGTAAAATCCATTATAAATGCAACACATAAAAATTTGTAGAAAAAGCAATGATAATAAGATTGCACATCTTCCAAACAGGAAATGGCAAGTATAGGTTCATAGGTTCATACTAGGCTATCTGCCCTAGGGCATTTATAAGCCTAGCCAGAGTGTGTGTGGCTTCTGCCACCCCCTGGAATGATAATACTGTGCCCATTTAGGGTTTAGTTTACTGTGCCTCTGTCTAGAAGTGACACAGAGATGACCCCCGGGGTAAACCTACGATCTCCCATCCACTCGTCAAGATTTCTCTTGAAGAGAGTCAGTGAGGGGCTCTGCCTAACATGGACTGGGATTCTGTTCCAGAGTGTAGGGAGCCTCTGGGTTATGAATCTGTCCCTCCAGCATGTCCTGTTTATTTCTGTGTTGAGGTTCATGTCTCTCGCTCTCGTGGCTCTGGTGGATTTGGAGTTTTTTAGGTGGAGCATGTCCATTAATTCCGGATTGGACATGGCCTTGTACGTCAGGCATAGATCACCTCTGAGTAGGCGGTATGCGACTGAATAGAGCTAGAGTTTCTTCAATCTGGCAGCATATGACATATGTTTGAATCCCTTGATCCTCTTGGTGAGGTACTTCTGGGGTCTTTCCAACTGCTGCAGGTGCCGGGTAAGGTACATACCAAATGGGGCATTATACTCAATCATGGGTCTGATAAGGGAAGAGTATAGGGGCACAATGACCTCTCTTGATCTAGATGTGAATCCTTTCATGATACGGTGGGCAATATAGAAGGTCTTCCTAACCACCTTGGCAATGTGGGTGTCAAATGAGAGGTCACTGTCAACTTGGGTCCCTAGGTCCCTGATTACTTCTTCCGTAATTAATGGATTACCACCTATGTGGTAATTTGTGGTACTGTTTTCCCAAAGGGTATAACTATACATTTTTGGCGTTCAGTTTAAGGCCATGGCTCTGGCACCAGTTATCCGTTTCTGTGAGGCCTTTCTGAAGGATGCTAGTGTCCGCTGGAGTATCGATTATGGCGCCCAGCTTGCAGTCATCTGCGAACTTTGTCAGCCACAATCCTCCTATGTTTGCTTGTACTTCTGAGAAATAAATGCCGAACAAGAGGGGTCCCAGGACCGAGCCCTGTGGGACACCACTTGTAACTGGCTTAGAGTCTGACATGGCTCCAGCAATTCTGACCTTGTGGGTTCTGTCCTTTAGCCAGTTTGCAACCCATCTTATGACATATGGGTTTACATTTAAGCTGGTGAGCTTGTCTATGATGCCCGAGTGGGGTATTGTGTCGAAGGCTTTTGCAAGGTCAAGGTAGGCTGTGTGAACTGCCTTACCCTCATCAATGGCCTTAGTGACTGTTTCAAAAAAGTCGACTAGGTTCAAAAGGCAGGATCTGCCCTTAACAAAGCCGAATTGGGTAGGATTAAGTGTCTGTAGGTCACCAATGTATTTGTTTATGAGTTCCATAATGATCCTCTCCATAGCTTTGCAGACCAGGCTCGTCAAGCTTATGGGGCTGTAATTTCCAGGGTCCGTAGAAGCACCTCCTTTGTGGAGTGGAACCACTGTTGCTGTACGCCATTCTTTGGGTACGTATCCTGTAGTAAGGCTAAGATTAAACAGCAGCCTTATGTGCGAGTTTAGTTCCTCTTGGAGTTCATGTAGCACGCAACCTGGGACACCGTCTGGTCCCATTGATGCTGTGTTTTTAGATTTGGAGAGGGCGGCTCTCACCTGGACATCTGTGATGTCGGGGAGGCTACATTCAGCTGGGATAAATATTTCTCCTTTTGGGGGGGGGGGAGAAATTTGCACTGAACCTGTCTGCCAGTATGTTGGCAATATCTGTGGGTTCAGTGTATTTTTTGTCATTCTGAACTAACTCTGAGCATATCTGGCAGTTTCCACCCAGGTTTCTAACATAACTAAAGAAGGCCTTGTGATTATCTTTAGTGTCATTTGCGATTTTTCTCTCAAAGTTGGCCTTGGATGATTTTATGAGTGATCGTAGTTTTTTGCTAGTACTGATCAGAGATGCCTTCCCTTTTTGGGATTTTGCTCTGTCCTGTAGTAGCTTCCTCCTCCTGTTGTAAAGTTTGTTTATGGCTGGGGTCCACCAGACAGGACGCCTGCCTTTGGGGGAAAGGGTCTTGGTTTTATTTGGGATTGCATGATCCATGCATTCTTGAAGGTGTCCATAGAAGGAGTTTATAAAGGATTCAGCGGTGTGGGCTGTGGTTTCCACTGGCCCAGGGGCCTTGAAGGATACCACTTCAGTCTTAAGAAGTGTGAAGTCAGCTTTTGAGAAGTTCCTCACTGTGGTCTTTTGTGCTGGGGGTGCGGGCGGGATGTGGATTTCCAGTGAGATTAGTTTATGGTCTGATCTCACCAGTGTGGGGTATACTTCCAGTGTGGAGCATTGTGTCCCCATGTTTGTGATGATCAGATCTAGTATATTATCTCCTCTTGTGGGAGTGGTGACTAGTTGTTCCATCGCATTTGAGTTTATGAATTCTAGGAACCTTTGGGCTAGGGTGTTGGGGCTTGAGTAATGCTCCCAGTCAATGTTTGGGTAGTTGAAGTCTCCCAATATGATGGTATTTGGAGAGACATTCATACTCTCCAGTGTCTTCAGGAAGGCTGAGTGGGGTTCCTGAGTTTGAGAGGGTGGTCTGCAGCATGCTACAAACTGTAGGGCAGTTTTGCCTATGGTTAGTTGCACATGGATGGTCTCCAATGCTTCGTGCGTTGCCACTATCCTGGAGGTGTGGGTGTCTTTGATGAATATGGACACTCCCCTCCCTTTGTGATTCGGTCCAAGTTTTGGGGCCGAAAAGCATGATATGAGTTATAACCTGGTAGTGCTGGGGTGCTCTCAGGAGCCTTGAACCAGGTTTCAGTCACTGCACAGACATCGATGCTCTCCATACTGAGGAGGGCTTCGAGAGCCTGCATCTTGAGGTTTAGACTTCTGGCGTTGAGCAGCATTACCCTTAGTTTTTTTCCACTTGTGTTTTCTAGGAGGTGGGTTTGTTTTGAGCCTTGCCTAAAAAGGCACTATGGGGGTGGCAAGAGCCTTTGCCAATATCCGGAAGCCTAGGGGTGACAGGTGCAAGCCATCCCTTGTGAAGCAGCGTGGCTTGTCCAGCATGTCATCCCAAGCAGACAGACATTGGATCCCCCTAAAATGACACCAGTAATTGAGCCAATTATTAAAGCTGATCATTTTATCTTTGTACTTTGGCATCATTCTTGGTGAGGGTAAGATGCTGCTCAGGGTCAGGGTCATACCAGCCTGGGCTACATAATCAGAGAGCTCCTCTATGTCTCTTTTCATGTAGTCCAGGGAGGTACGTCTCAGGTCATTCACGCCGGCATGGACAATGACTGAGTCATATTTGTACTTGCTTTGGAGTGACCTGAGTGCTTGTGTTATGTGGCGGATTCTGGCGCACGACAGGCAGCTTACTGTAACGTTTTCCTTGTTCAGTCTGGTGAGCGGGACGTCAGTGTGTCTGACTATAGAGTCACCTATTACAAGTGTATCAGGCATGTTGTTAGGCCTTAAGGGCTGTGACTGTTTGGCACACTGACTTTGAGAAATATGTGTTGCATGTGTTATGTTTTGAGGTAGGGGTTTCTTGGATGTCTGCTTTGGAGGCCTCTGTTGTTTTGGTAGATTTTTAATTAGACACTCCGAGTATGTCTTTGTAGGTTTATGTGTTTGGTTTGCAGTTGTGTTTGGTCTATGTGAGACTGGGTTTGTGGTGTGTGTGGTTACCTTCTCCTCCTGGCTGGTCTTGCCAGTACTGAGTCGAGAGAGCTCAGCCTCCAGTTTGGCTATATGGTTGCATCTCTCACATATATTTGTATTTGTTGGGAGGAGGAGAGGGTTGTCTGTGTACATGAGGCAGTTATAACATTGCCTCAAGATTCCCAGATTCACCAGCTGAACTGGAGAGGATGCCAGTAATTGACCTCTCGACATGCTAGAATAGTGTAAGGGATTGCTGAGTACTGAGTCGGAAAGGACCTAAAGGGAAATGGGTACTCAAGGGGATTGTAGGTGGATGTAGTGCTTTCTTTTGTTCAAGAGTGCTTTACCTGTGTAAAAATGCTTTAGGATCAAGTGCTGGGCTTTTTAGATAGAGAATAGACTGATTTTATTGAAGGTAGAGCAGTTTTAAGGGAAAAACTGACGAGCAGACTTGGCGGAGCCGGAAATAGTTTAAACTTGTTTAACCGGCGCTATGCTCACAATCACATAAAGCGCACAAAGCAAGTAAATGCGGATTTTTATACAGGGAACTTCAAAAGAGCTAGAAATGGTCCAAAACAACCAATTACTACTAGATCTTGTGCTGAGGTCACTCCTTCAGGGACAGATAGGCAGCTCAAGGCTCCCCACTCCCACTGGTGAGCAAAGAAACTTCCTTCTATCCAAGTAAGGCAATGGGCAACACAGGAACTATCCCAAAGAACACAATACAGCAAAGCCTGTATACTGGACTATTGTAGTCAAGGAAAGGCGGGAAAACAAGGATATATATTTTTTTTTGTAAGAAAACTGCAGAAAAATGCAGGGAAACAGCACTATATTAAATGCACAGGCTAGCACACTTGAGTGGGCAGCCTCAACAGTAAAATTAAACAAACAAAACTTTAACTTAAGTGCAGGTAATAAAAATGCTCAATACAGATAAAATAGCAGTTTAAACTTCGTTTACAGCAAGAAAAGAAGGTCGCACAGGTAGAAACAGCAAAAATATACTTAAATCTGGAAAGTAGTCGCTTTTCAGTTCTCTGCTGCTAGCACCACTCTGCAGGACCACGAGGAGCTGTTGCTGAGTAGTATAGTTGAAAAAAAAACGCTCAGAGGCGGATTTTTATACAGGGAACTTCAAAAGAGTTAGAAATGGTCCAAAACGACCAATTACTACTAGATCTTGTGCTGAGGTCACTCCTTCAGGGACAGATAGGCTGCTCAAGGCTCCCCACTCCCACTGGTGAGCAAAGAAACTTCCTTCTATCCAAGTAAGGCAATGGACAACACAGGAACTATCCCAAAGACCAGAATACAACAAAGCCTGTATACTGGACTATTCTAGTCAAGGAAAGGCGGGAAAACAAGGATATATATTTTTTTTTTGTAAGAAAACTACAGAAAAATGCAGGGAAACAGCAGTATATTAAATGCACAGGCTAGCACACTTGAGTGGGCAGCCTCAACAGTAAAATTAAACAAACAAAACTTTAACTTAAGTGCAGGTAATACAAATGCTCAATACAGATAAAAGAGCAGTTTAAATTTCGTTTACAGCAAGAAAAGAAGGTCGTACAGGTAGAAACAGCAAAAAATATACTTAAATCTGGAAATTAGTCACTTTTTCAGTTCTCTGCTGCTAGCACCACTCTGCAGGACCACGAGGAGCTGTTGCTAAGTAGTATAGTCGAAAAAAAACGCTCAGAGGCGGATTTTTATACAGGGAACTTCAAAAGAGCTAGAAATGGTCCAAAACGACCAATTACTACTAGATCTTGTGCTGAGGTCACTCCTTCAGGGACAGATAGGCTGCTCAAGGCTCCCCACTCCCACTGGTGAGCAAAGAAACTTCCTTCTATCCAAGTAAGGCAATGGGCAACACAGGAACTATCCCAAAGACCAGAATACAGCAAAGCCTGTATACTGGACTATTCTAGTCAAGGAAAGGCGGGAAAACAAGGATATTCTAGTCAAGGAAAGGCGGGAAAACAAGGATATTTTTTTTTTTTGTAAGAAAACTACAGAAAAATGCAGGGAAACAGCAGTATATTAAATGCACAGGCTAGCACACTTGAGTGGGCAGCCTCAACAGTAAAATTAAACAAACAAAACTTTAACTTAAATGCAGGTAATAAAAATGCTCAATACAGATAAAATAGCAGTTTAAACTTCATTTACAGCAAGAAAAGAAGGTCACACAGGTAGAAACAGCAAAAAATATACTTAAATCTGGAAAGTAGTCGCTTTTTCAGTTCTCTGCTGCTAGCACCACTCTGCAGGACCACGATACAGCAATTGGACAAGTGAAGCTCTGGTTTGCAGTCAGGGTGTCCCTTGAGGCTGTTGAGCCCCCTTATTTCCATTTTGGGTTAGCAGCTCAGATCTAACTTTTTCATCTCCAGGTGTTCTACAGTCTGTATACAGACTTCTTGAAAATATAGGCAAACGGGTTTACATCTGTTATCGTGAATATGTCAGCAAAGAACTTGACTAAATGTGCCCACTTGGGTGCGGAGAATAATATGCTGATAGATGCATTAAAAACTAAATATGATATTTCGAAGACAAGTGAAGAGTAAATATTTAATACAGCACACAGTGATTGATGCTGTAGATTCGTTCAAAGACCTCGGTGTCACGGGTAGATTCAGTTTTAAGTATTTTTAATCATACAAACCAAATGGTTAATAAGAAGTTATGTACCTACCATAACGTTCCATGTTAGTTGTCTTCTTCTCGCCTTCTTTCTTGCTGGATGGGTTGGAGCGATCCTCGGCTCCGACTCGACACCTAAAAAGCTCGAGCTAATTCCACCATTTCCGAAATCTATAATATCCTAAAATGCTGGCGGTAACTACTCTCAGATCTCGTTTGGTAGCTATACCAAACAATACTAGACTGAAAATGGAATAACAAGATTAGGAAAGGAAACACAAAACAATTTCCTGTCGGTCTGTCAGGCTTGGGGAAGGGAGGAGGACGCAAGAAAAGAAGGCGAAGAAGACAACTAACATGGAGCGTTATGGGCGGGCACACAACTGCTTAATGTTAAGTTGTCAATCCTATATCATTCTTGCTGGATAAGGACAACGTCCCTAGCACCTTATCCCGGTGGCCCTATCGAGACAGACTCTTGAGAACAATTGATTCAAGGTGTACGGCTTCTGAAACCATGTTTGGGGACAGGGGGGTTTGGGCGCTGTGAAGAAATTAAAACTAATGTTTATGGACAGCCTGAGCCTTATTCTTTTTATAGAGAAAACGAAGGTCGACATATAGGAGGTAAGAAAAAACAAATGTCAGTAAGTCACATAACCAAAATTGTTTTATACAGCGGCAATTCAGCAAGCTGAAATGTATAGAAATAGTATAACTCAGGGGGGTTTCATCTAGGAAAAGTGACTTTGTGGAGATACTTTTACTGTCTTCAGGATTAAACTTGTAACGTTACTTCTGCTAAATTTAAGGTTCATAGCAGTGCTCTACAAAGATCTATTGTCAAATGTCTTTTGATATCAGGTTTACAAAAGTGTAAGTTTTCATTTTGCTAACTATAGGGTTTCCTCATGCACTGTCTTCATTTTGAAAGTTCACTTTCGATGTTTGGTGAATAATGAACATGCTATTCATACTGCTAACTGAATTTAGTTCAGTTGATTTTCACTCATAGCAGTGCTTATATTCATTGAGTTGATATGTATTATTTCCTTTCTTGTATGTTTTATATACTGAAAGCATTGTTTGCCTTTTACCTTTATCATGCTAGAGTGGTGCTAATTTTTGTACATTTATTTGATTGCTTGTTTGTTCATTTATTTATATCTGTTAACTAACATAGGACTCTGATACTTGTACATCATTTTAGGCTCATTCTCTGAGTGTAGATATGGGAAAAGGAGAAGCAACAGTAAGCATACAAAATTTTACAGGAGAGACATGACACTTGTATGTTTACAAGATGTACAGAAATATTCCACTAACAGTGTCCAAATATGTACTGTATGAAGCATGGTGTGTGGGGATGTATGGAAAACAGTAGTTGGCATGTGAGAATAATATAGGTACCACATCACCCAGGCAATGGGTTTGAAATAATAGTTTGTCTTTGCCTCATAGACGTAAGGTACAGAGTTTGATTCTAACCTTGGGTTATTGAATATGTTTTAAATTACCCTTCTGGGCAGTTAGCCTAACATTCATGTAGAACCTATCACATACAGACATATACTGTATGTACATAGTAGACACAGTGAACCTCCCACAAAAGGCCTGTTAAAAGGTGCCACTTATACTTTTTTGTATTTTTAATTTTCACCTATTGGTAAGGCAGAAGCTGCATATCTAAATTGGGTAAGAATGTGAGGTAAAAATAGAGAAGAGTAGAATCTGACTATAATGAGGAAGGATGAGTGGGTTGATGAAGAGTATGTATAGGAAGAAAATTAACAAGGTGGGTGGTACATATCTGGAGAAGGGGTTGGGATGTAGCATATCTATAGGAAGAATATTAAGGTGGGTGGTACATATATGGAGAAGGGGTTGGAACTGTAGGTGGGGTTCTGAAGTGATTGTCAAGAAACTGTAGGTGGGGTACTGCAGTGTTAAGAACATATATAAAGCTGCAGCTCTTTTTTATTTTTTATTTTTTATACTTTTGTTGGTTGGGAAAGATTGAGTGAGTGGAAAATCCTTTTTTAGTGGATGCCTGGGGAGAAAAGCTCCACAAGATACAGACAGAAAGTAACACACTTGCATATAAAGTGCCATCATTTTTTTTAAGTAAAAATGTAGTAAACCTGTCAATTGAACTAACATTTTATAAAAAAAGTGCAGCTGTGGCTTTCGGTGAAATCCATTATGAATGCAACACATAAAAATTTGTAGAAAAAGCAATGATAATAAGATTGCACATCTTCCAAACAGGAAATGGCAAGTATAGGTTCATAGGTTCATACTAGGCTATCTGCCCTAGGGCATTTATAAGCCTAGCCAGAGTGTGTGTGGCTTCCGCCACCCCCTGGAATGATAATACTGTGCCCATTTAGGGTTTAGTTTATTGTGCCTCTGTCTAGAAGTGACACAGAGATGACCCCCGGGGTAAACCTACGATCTCCCATCCACTAGTCAAGATTTCTCTTGAAGAGAGTCAGTGAGGGGCTCTGCCTAACATGGACTGGGATTCTGTTCCAGAGTGTAGGGAGCCTCTGGGTTATGAATCTGTCCCTCCAGCATGTCCTGTTTATTTCTGTGTTGAGGTTCAAGTCTCTCGCTCTCGTGGCTCTGGTGGAGCATGTCCATTAATTCCGGATTGGACATGGCCTTGTACGTCAGGCATAGATCACCTCTGAGTAGGCGGTATGCGACTGAATAGAGCTGGAGTTTCTTCAATCTGGCAGCATATGACATATGTTTGAGTCCCTTGATCCTCTTGGTGAGGTACTTCTGGGGTCTTTCCAACTGCTGCAGGTGCCAGGTAAGGTACATACCAAATGGGGCATTGTACTCAATCATGGGTCTGATAAGGGAAGAGTATAGGGGCACAATGACCTCTTTGATCTAGATGTGAATCCTTTCATGATACGGTGG
Source organism: Protopterus annectens (assembly GCF_019279795.1). NCBI lineage: Eukaryota > Metazoa > Chordata > Ceratodontiformes > Protopteridae > Protopterus > Protopterus annectens. The sequence goes on along the minus strand of NC_056733.1, from coordinate 1,087,413,924 downwards.
GCAATATAGAAGGTCTTCCTAACCACCTTGGCAATGTGGGTGTCAAATGAGAGGTCACTGTCAACTTGGGTCCCTAGGTCCCTGATTACTTCTTCCGTAATTAATGGATTACCACCTATGTGGTAATTTGTTTTTCCCAAAGGGTATAACTATACATTTTTTGGCATTCAGTTTAAGGCCATGGCTCTGGCACCAGTTATCCGTTTCTGTGAGGCCTTTCTGAAGGATGCTAGTGTCCGCTGGAGTATCGATTATGGCGCCCAGCTTGCAGTCATCTGCGAACTTTGTCAGCCACAATCCTCCTATGTTTGCTTGTACTTCTGAGAAATAAATGCCGAATAAGAGGGGTCCCAGGACCGAGCCCTGTGGGACACCACTTGTAACTGGCTTAGAGTCTGACATGGCTCCAGCAATTCTGACCTTGTGGGTTCTGTCCTTTAGCCAGTTTGTAACCCATCTTATGACATATGGGTTTACATTTAAGCTGGTGAGCTTGTCTATGATGCCCGAGTGGGGTATTGTGTCGAAGGCTTTTGCAAGGTCAAGGTAGGCTGTGTGAACTGCCTTACCCTCATCAATGGCCTTAGTGACTGTTTCAAAAAAGTTAACTAGGATCAAAAGGCAGGATCTGCCCTTAACAAAGCCGAATTGGGTAGGATTAAGTGTCTGTAGGTCACCAATGTATTTGTTTATGAGTTCCATATTGATCCTCTCCATAGCTTTGCAGACCAGGCTTGTCAAGCTTATGGGGCGGGAATTTCCAGGGTCCGTAGAAGCACCTCCTTTGTGGAGTGGAACCACTGTTGCTGTATGCCATTCTTTGGGTATGTATCCTGTAGTAAGGCTAAGATTAAACAGCAGCCTTATGTGTGAGTTTAGTTCCTCTTGGAGTTCATGTAGCACGCAACCTGGGACACCGTCTGGTCCCATTGATGCTGTGTTTTTAGCTTTGGAGAGGGCGGCACTCACCTGGACATCTGTGATGTCGGGGAGGCTACATTCAGCTGGGATAAATATTTCTCCTTTTGGGGGGGGGGGAGACATTTGCACTGAACCTGTCTGCCAGTATGTTGGCAATATCTGTGGGTTCAGTGTATTTTTTGTCATTCTGAACTAACTATGAGCATATCTGGGAGTTTCCACCCAGGTTTCTAACATAACTAAAGAAGGCCTTGTGATTATCTTTAGTGTCTTTTGCGATTTTTCTCTCAAAGTTGGCCTTGGATGATTTTATGAGTGATCGTAGTTTTTTGCTAGTACTGATCAGAGATGCCTTCCCTTTTTGGGATTTTGCTCTGTCCTGTAGTAGCTTCCTCCTCCTGTTGTAAAGTTTGTTTATGGCTGGGGTCCACCAGACAGGACGCCTGCCTTTGGGGGAAAGGGTCTTGGTTTTATTTGGGATTGCATGAGCCATGCATTCTTGAAGGTGTCCATAGAAGGCGTTTATAAAGGATTCAGCGGTGTGGGCTGTAGTTTCCACTGGCCCAGGGGCCTTGAAGGATACCACTTCAGTCTTAAGAAGTGTGAAGTCAGCTTTTGAGAAGTTCCTCACTGTGGTCTTTTGTGCTGGGGTGTATGGATGTGGATTTCCAGTGAGATTAGTTTATGGTCTGATCTCACCAGTGAGGGGTATACTTCTGGTGTGGAGCATTGTGTCCCCATGTTTGTGATGATCAGATCTAGTATATTATCTCCTCTTGTGGGAGTGGTGACTAGTTGTTCCATCGCATTTGAGTTTATGAATTCTAGGAACCTTTGGGCTAGGGTGTTGGGGCTTGAGTAATGCTCCCAGTCAATGTTTGGGTAGTTGAAGTCTCCCAGTATGATGGTATTTGGAGAGACATTCATACTCTCCAGTGTCTTCAGGAAGGCTGAGTGGGGTTCCTGTGTTTGAGAGGGTGGTCTGCAGCATGCTACAAACTGTAGGGCAGTTTTGCCTATGGTTAGTTGCACATGGATGGTCTCTGATGATTCGTGCGTTGCCACTATCCTGGAGGTGTGGGTGTCTTTGATGAATATGGACACTCCCCCTCCCTTTGTGGTTTGGTCCAAGTTTTGGGGCCGAAAAGCATGATATGAGTTATAACCTGGTAGTGCTGGGGCGCTCTCAGGAGCCTTGAACCAGGTTTCAGTCACTGCACAGACATCGATGCTCTCCATACTGAGGAGGGCTTCGAGAGCCTGCATCTTGAGGTTAAGACTTCTGGCGTTGAGCAGCATTACCCTTAGTTTTTTTCCACTTGTGTTTTCTAGGGAGGTGGGTTTGTTTTTTGAGCCTTGCCTAAAAAGGCACTATGGGGGGGTGGCAAGAGCCTTTGCCAATATCCGGAAGCCTAGGGGTGACAGGTGCAAGCCGTCCCTTGCGAAGTAGCGTGGCTTGTCCAGCATGTCATCCCAAGCAGACAGACATTGGATCCCCCTAGAATGACACCAGTAATTGAGCCAATTATTAAAGCTGATCATTTTATCTTTGTACTGTGGCATCATTCTTGGTGAGGGTAAGATGCTGCTCAGGGTCAGGGTCATACCAGCCTGGGCTGCATATTCAGAGAGCTCCTCTATGTCTCTTTTCATGTAGTCCAGGGAGGTACGTCTCAGGTCATTCACGCCGGCATGAACAATGACTTAGTCATATTTGTACTTGCTTTGGAGTGACCTGAGTGCTTGTGTTATGTGGCGGATTCTGGTGCCCGACAGGCAGCTTACTGTAACCTTTTCCTTGTTCAGTCTGGTGAGCGGGACATCAGTGTGTCTGACTATAGAGTCACCTATTACAAGTGTATCAGGCATGTTGTTAGGCCTTAAGGGCTGTGACTGTTTGGCACACTGACTTTGAGAAATATGTGTTGCATGTGTTATGTTTTGAGGTAGGGGTTTCTTGGATGTCTGCTTTGGAGGCCACTGTTGTTTTGGTAGATTTTTAATTAGACACTCCGAGTATGTCTTTGTAGGTTTATGTGTTTGGTTTGCAGTTGTGTTTGGTCTACGTGAGACTGGGTTTGTGGTGTGTGTGGTTACCTTCTCCTCCTGGCTGGTCTTGCCAGTACTGAGTCGAGAGAGCTCAGCCTCCAGTTTGGCTATATGGTTGCATCTCTCACATATATTTGTATTTGTTGGGAGGAGGAGAGGGTTGTCTGTGTACATGAGGCAGTTATAACATTGCCTCAAGATTCCCAGATTCACCAGCTGAACTGGAGAGGACACCAGTAACTGATCTCTTGACATGCTAGAATAGTGTAAGGGATTGCTGAGTACTGAGTCGGAAAGGACCTAAAGGGAAATGGGTACTCAAGGGGATTGTAGGTGGATGTAGTGCTTTCTTTTGTTCAAGAGTGCTTTACCTGTGTAAAAATGCTTTAGGATCAAGTGCTGGGTTTTTTAGATAGAGAATAGACTGATTTTATTGAAGGTAGAGCAGTTTTAAGGGAAAAACTGAAGAGCAGACTTGGCGGAGCCAGAAATAGTTTAAACTTGTTTAACCGCTGTGCGCACAATCACGCAAAGCCGCACAAAGCCGCGTAAATGCGGATTTTTATACAGGGAACTTCAAAAGAGCTAGAAATGGTCCAAAACGACCAATTACTACTAGATCTTGTGCTGAGGTCACTCCTTTAGGGACAGATGGCTGCTCAAGGCTCCCCACTCCCACTGGTGAGCAAAGAAACTTCCTTCTATCCAAGTAAGGCAATGGGCAACACAAGAACTATCCCAAAGACCAGAATACAGCAAAGCCTGTATACTGGACTATTCTAGTCAAGGAAAGGCGGGAAAACAATGATATTTTTTTTTTGTAAGAAAACTACAGAAAAATGCAGGGAACAGCAGTATATTAAATGCATAGGCTAGCACACTTGAGTGGGCAGCCTCAACAGTAAAATTAAACAAACAAAACTTTAACTTAATTGCAGGTAATAAAAATGCTCGATACAGATAAAATAGCAGTTTAAACTTCGTTTACAGCAAGAAAAGAAGGTCGCACAGGTAGAAACAGCAAAAAATATACTTAAATCGGGAAAGTAGTCGCTTTTTCAGTTCTCTGCTGCTAGCACCACTCTGCAGGACCACGATACAGCAATTGGACAAGTGAAACTCTAGTTTGCAGTCAGGGTGTCCCGCAGGGCTTGTTAGGCCCTTACTTGTTTAGGTTGTAGCTTTCAGATCTAACTTTTTCATCTCAGGTGTTCTACAGTCTGTATACAGACTTCTTGAAAATAGGCAAACAGGTTTACATCTGTTATACGTAGATCATGTCAGCAAAAGAACTTGACTAAATGTGCCACTTGGGTGCAGGAGAATAATATGCTGATAGATACATTAAAAACTAAATATGATATTTCAAAGACAAATTGAAGAGTAAATATTTAATACAGCACACAGTGATTGATGCTGTAGATTCATTCAAGGGCCTCGGTGTACGGGTAGATTCAGTTTTAAGTATTTTTAATCATACAAACCAAATGGTTAATGATGGTTATAAAACTGTAGGCTGTACATAAAGATTTATAACGTCTAGGAAATCAAAGAAGTATGAAATCATTTGCAGGTTACAATAGACCCATATTACAATATGGAATAACAATATGAAAACCTTCCAAGAGAACAAGTATGAGTAAATTGGAGTACAGCTAAAATATACCAAGGGCATTCATGTATGTGAAAATTTAAGTTATGATGAAAGACTAACATATCTGAACTTGTACCCCTTATTCAAGTATATAGGGCATTTAGAAATGGCTACCTCTGAGAATGTTTGGGGTTAGCAAAGAGTAGTAGACAGTCATTAGAGAGTCTACGTAGAAGATTATATAGGAATGAGAGATGCCAATTAGCTCTCTAAGAGAGTAGCTGATGCATGACATACACAACCAAATTATATTAAAGCAAGCACTAGTTTAAATATTTTTAAAAAACAGCTTGGGCATTTATTAATGGAATGATTGTTTGGTGTATTGGCAGGCTAGAAGGGCATTATTGCACATGCCCAATCTATTTATATGTGTACATACCTATGTATGTATGCAAAGGAAATGTAACTATTTTGCTCTGCTGGTTTAATAAACTGAAAAAAAAAACATAACTTTTTTTCTGTGGGGAAAAATAAATTTATGATCACACACAAGTACACACACACACACACGTGCGCGTTCGCACTTTTTTTCTTTCGACTGCTCCCATTAGCGTCCGCCACAGCGGATCATCTATTTCCATTTCTTCCTGTCCTCTGCATCTTGCTCTGTCACGCCAACCACCTGCATGTCCTCCTGCACCACATCCATAAATGTCATCTTACTCCTTCCTCTTTTCCTCTTACCTGGCAGCTCCATCCATAGCATCTTTCTCCCAATATACTCAGCATCACTCCTCAGCATATGCCCAAACCAATGCAGTCTCACCTCTTTGGCTCTGTCTCCAGACTATCCAACCTGAGCTGACCCTTTAATATACTAATTTCTAATCCTGTCCATCCTCATCACACCCATTGCAAATCTAACATCGTTAACTCTGCCACCCCCAGCTCTGACTTCTATCTTTTCATCAGCGCCACCATCTCCAACCCATGTAACATAGCTGGTCTCATGCCTGCACCCTCTTCTTCACCTCACTTTCACACTCACCATTACTCTGAACTGTTGATCCCAAGTATTTAAATTCATCCATACATGACAGTCTCCTCTGACTTTCCTTCTCCTGTCTCTTTACTACTCTAACTCTAGGCTCTTACTTTCTCATAGATCTAACTTTCCTCCTTATAATCTGGATGCTCAGCTGATATTATTTCGCTCAGGTTATATTATTTTGCTCAGGTTATATTACTTTCCATCTTTGTTCCTTAGAAGCAAAATGTAAAATGCAAATTGTATGCAACTGTTATTCAAAGACTAGCATTATCTCTGTCAGGTCACTTGTACTTTTTATATAACTCTTTATCAAAAGTCTTGGTCCTTTACCAATCACAGATGAACCGTTGTGAACAATTATTTCTATGTGTGTACTTATAATTGACTTGTTTTTTCATGTCTGTTTTACCTGTGTCATAACTACTGTACTATATGTTAATTGTGGAGCTTTTCTTCCCGGGCATCCACTGAAAATGGACCTGGTCCAGTTGGATTTTTCCCGGTTAACAAATGTAAAATAAAATAAAATAATCCACCTTCACCAACTCGGGTTTCTATTACATTATCGAAGTTCTGATACTCCGAACACCATAAGTCGAAACCTTATGTTCGAAGTTTCAGAACTTCGATTCAGTAAAAAAAAAATAAAAAAAACAAAAAGGACAGAAATAAACTCTTGCAAGCAGGGGGACAAGCCCCCCTGCACCCCCCACACCCCGCTCTTTATATATACTAACTCTGAGATCGCAATACAGTGCGGAAAGGAAAGATTTCCCTTTACCGCACTGTAGTTACAAGAGTTACTTTATATTTCTACTTTTTTATTTAAATAAATAAATAAATAAATAAATAAATAAATATTTTTCCCATTGTTTGAAATTATAAAACTTCGAACATATGAGTTCAATCTTGTAGTGTTCGAAGTTTTATAGTTTCGACAACGTAACAGGTATCCCACCAACTCTACTCCCTGCATCCTCATAATTCCTTTGTCCTCCCCCGTATTCTCACACACACATTCTGTCTTAGTCCTGCTGACCTTCATTCCTTTTCTCTCCGAAGCATATCTCCACCTGTCCAGGGACTCCTCAACCTGCTCCCTACTCAGTACAAATCACAATGTCATCCGCAAACATCATAGTCCACAGGGATTCCTGTCTGATCTCATCTGTCAACCTGTCCACCACCATTGCAAATAAGAAAGGGCTCAGAGCTGATCCTTGATGTAATCCTACCTCCACCTTGATGTAATCCCACCTCCACCTTGAACTCATCTGTCACTCCTACCGCAGGCCTCACCACTGCCACACTGTCCTCGTACATATCCTGTACCATTCTTACATATTTCTCTGCCACTCCTGACTTCCTCATACAATACCAAAACTCCTCTACAGCCAACCTGTCATATGCTTTCTTTAAGTCCACAAAGACACAATGCAGCTCCTTCTGACCTTCTCAATACTTCTCCCTCAGCACCCTCAGAGCAAACATTGCATCTGTAGTGCTATTTCCTGGCATGAAACTGTACTGCTGCCCACTAATCATTACCACACACAAACATTCATTAAATCCTGGTAGGGAGGGTAAGTTATCATTGGTCTGAAACAATGTTTCAGTGATGTGCTCACAGGAATTTCTTGCTGTCATGTTATAGCTTATGGTGAGATTAACAAAAATGAACAATATATGTCTAAATTGTACAATGACAATTTGTGAAAGTTTAGTAAAAATATAATTATGTGTGTGTACGCAGTACAATATACATTACCATATCTAGAAAGACTGTGTGGTATGACCACAGTAAGGAATATTTGCTTCTCTTGCATTGCTGTTTGTACATTTTAATATCTGTCCTTGCTTACAAAATATTTACAGTTGTTTTTCTTATGCCTTTTATGTTTACTTCTTCAGAAAATGCTGTGTAATGCAAGGATGTTTGTAGGCTGACAAGTGTGACATTCCATTCTGTAGAGATGTTAATGAGTTATGTATTACAGATATTCTTACAGTTACCACAGATACTTAAATTAATTGGGAAATGTAGTGTCAGAGCATAGTTAATTTCTAGCAGTGACTAAGATAACCTGAGTAGTATACCACCCACAGACAGTTTTGTAAAATAATTGCAACATGCCAAAGCATAGAACAGATCATGCATTCATTTGTGAAGTGTTTTATATGCGTTCTATCTTCAGCATAATGAACACGTGTTGTGGCCATTGGGTAAAGTAGTACTTGACTTTGTTTTATTTTGTACATTAGATACAGAACCAGTTACTTACTACTTGACATTGTTTTATTTTGTACATTGGATACAGAACCAGTTGCTTAATACTTGACTTTGTTTTATTTTGTACATTAGATACAGAACCAGTTACTTAATACATGACTTTATTTTGTACATTAGATACAGAACCAGTTGCTTAATACTTGACTTTGTTTTATTTTGTACATTAGATACAGAGCCAGTTACTTAGTACCTGACATTGTTTTATTTTGTACATTAGATACAGAGCCAGTTACTTAGTACCTGACATTGTTTTATTTTGTACATTAGATATAGAAGCAGTTAGTTCTTGTATTGAAATGAGCTGCAGTATGTCAGGAAAAAGTGCTGCCATGTCTTCAGGAGCCAAGCGAGAACTACATCAACAGTATCTTTTCAAATTTTTCAGAAAGGCCATAAAACACAGAGAAGGTTCAGTCTCTGAGGGTAAGTCGATGTGGGTGAGAGCAGCGCCAAAGTGGAGGATAATGCCCTGTTCTCTGGATGATTTATTTTAGATCCGATGTGTATGACACTTTATTTCCTGTGCTAAAGTATTTGTCTAGGATTTTGTGAAAGAGGGTGTTCATAACTTTTACTGATTCACTTTTGAAAGGAAAGCAGGTAATGAATGGAAAATGAACTGAAAGATCCTGTACTTTAAAAGTTTGACTTGTTTATATAGCAAGGAAGAGCTCGTGTGAGATGAAACATCTTGGTAATCCTTGTTGTGTACTTTGTATTTCTTTGGTGGGTTTTCAGGCATCCAGTCTATAGATTGTGTTTTCTTGTGATTTTCTTCTTGTACTTTTTGTTTCTTTAATGGTGTGTCAGTGGAGGCAAATGTAGTTGTATTTTATTTTGTTGTGCTGTTAGAGAAATTATCATCCTCTAGATATTTGTTTTCATTTTTTAAACCAGACGTCAGAGAGTCATGTGTGCTTGATGATGCATAAAACACAGTTAATGAATGCAGTGCCATCAAAGAAGTCAGTCAAGGTAATGCTATCACTGAAGTCAGCAGCTCAAGAGATAACATTGAAAGTGAGAGAAGAACCGTAAGTGTAGTCAGTTATGTCAATAAGAAGCAGCCAGATGAAATCAGTGACACTAAGTGTTCACTGACAGATATTAGTGAGTACATCACCTGTACTAATACTGCAGATAAGGAGAAAGCCATTGTCATAAATCATCGCAAACCACATGACAGCTTCCGTTTTCCACTCAAAGCCTTCACAGATAAAAAAAAAAATCGGAAAGTTCCCTTCGCCACTGTCAGCTGTCATGGTTTTCTGGCATATTCGGTGAAACAGGATGGGCTGTACTGTTTAGCCTGCATGTTATTTCCAACACCAGCAGACAGAACGGGCAAAGATATTCACTGAGCAGCCATACTGTAATTGGAAGCATGCTAAAGCTGATACTCGGTAACACTCAAGAGTTAGAATACCACAAGAAATCTGAGGCAAAATTACATGCTTTCAGAATCACAAGTGACAATCCAAGTCAGACAGTGGACTTTGCAATTGCAAATGCTACACAGCTGTAGGTGGCCAAAACAGAGCTCTACTAATCAAAGTGTCTGGAGTACTGTGGAAGGCAAGGGATAGCATTTCGTGGACATAGAGATGACTGCACATCTGACTGTACTACCAACAAAGGAAACTTCAGATCTCTAGTTGATTTCTGAATTGACACTGGTGACAGAGATTTACAAACCCACTTGCAGACATGCCAAAAGAATGCAACATATATTTCAAAAACAGTGCAGAATGAATTGCTAGAGTGTATATATATATATATATATATATATATATATATATATATATAAGAATACATTCAACAGCAGATAATAAAGGATATTAAACAACAACCTCTTGGACCCTTTTATTCCATCCAAGCAGATGAATTTGCAGATATAAGCAACTGGGAACAACTTGGAGTTGTACTGCAATATGTGAAGAATGGCCATCCTGTGGAGAGATTCATAGAGTTTATTGCCTGTGAAACTGTGCCCAGAGAGGAGATTTGCAATAAGCTGGTTGCATGCCTAACAAAGTTAACACTGAATCTTGAGCACTGCGGAGCTCAAGGGTACGATGGTGCTGGAAACATGGCTGGGGCACAGAAAGACTGTGAAGCTTTGTTTCAAGAAAAAGTACCACATGCTATTTTTTCCATTGTGCTAGTCATCAGCTGAACCTTGTACTTTCAAAGGCTTGCCAAGTTCCAGAAGTACGAATAATGTTAAATATAGCGAAGGAAGTTGGGTTGTTTTTCAAGTACTCCCCAAAAAGGCAAAGATATCTTGAGGAATCAGTGCAGTACATGAATTTATAACGAAAGGCAAGTAGCCAAAACCTTATAGAAAAACAGAAGCTTAAGTTGCTTTGTGAGACCAGATGGGTGGAGAGACATACAGCCTTTGATGACTTCTGTCATATCTATGAAGCACTTCTTCACTGTTTCGACAATGTTGTGAATAACAGAGGACCACATAGGGATGGAAAAACTTTGACAAATGCCAGTGGACTTTACAGTTCAATTACTAAGTCATGCTTTATTGTTTCTTTCCAGTCAGCAAGGTTCTTTTTTGGCTTTACTAAGCCCCTTAGCAAAACTTCTGCAAGAATCGTCACAAGACATACTCTATACATATGAGCAAGTCAGCTGTGTGCTTGATGAGCTGTGGGCTATTTTTGCAAACATTGAGCATGAGTTTAGGAATATCTTCAGAGATATGTCAAAAATGGGGAGCTTCTGCAGTAAGGCTGAATTACCCTTTCCATGTTTCTGTAACAAGTAAACTATGAGGAAAAATGTTGATGGCGAGACTTCAGAAGTGTACTGGAGAAGAGCAATTTTTATTCCTTTTCTGGATCACTTTATTCATGAACTTTCCAGCCAATTCATTACAATGGCATCAACAGCTATTCAAGTATTCACACGTATTCTATCAAACTTGAACAGCTTAACATTAGAAAGAGAGAATTCACTTAAAACTTATTTTGACTTGCCTTCACCGACAACATTCCACCAAGAGCTCAGACTGTGGAAAAGGACATGGGAAGCTTTATCCGCCAGTTCTGCAGTGCCAAATGAGTTGAGGTAGACAAATTCACAAACAAACGTCAACATGTTCTCAAACATTTCATCCATATTAAATACCCCCTTGCTCACTTCAGTCGCAACTGCTGGAGTAGAGAGGGCTAATTCAGCCTTAAAACTGATAAAGTCTGAACTCCAGAGTACTATGGGACAAGAGCGCCTTAACAGTTTAGTGCTGCTGTTCATGTATAAAGACATCCCCGTAGACTATTCTTTGTTAATTGATTTATTTTCAGAAAGACACCCAAGAGGAATGCTACTTACTAATTCACTTAATTAAGAATTGAACATTAATATGACTAAAAGTTTGTGACAAATACTACAGTGCAGCATGGGAAAACAGAGGACATTACAAAATGGTTAGTGTTACACTCACAAAACAAAGATCTGGTAAAGACTGACTTGCTCTGCACTCACGCATAGGTCTCATAGGTTCATAGGTTGGTACTAGGCTATCGGCCATAGGGCCTATACAAGTCTAGCCATAACAATTCCCTGGCTATTTCTTCCCACACTATTTACTTCCCTGGACCCCTGTCTAGCAGGGCGACTGGCATGATCCCTGGGGTGGATTTCCTTTCTCCCATCCAATCATCAAGGTTCCTTTTGAAGAGGGCCAAAGAGGTGCTCTGCTTGACATGTATGGGCAGTCTATTCCAGAGTTTGCGGAGTCTCTGGGTCAGGAACTTATCCCTCCAGCATGTTTTGTTTATTGTGATGACAAGGTTTAGATCCCTGGAGCGTGTGGCTCTGAGGGATTGGGATTTCTTAAAGTGTAGCATGTCCAACAGCTCTGAGTTTGACATGGCCTTGTATGTTAAGCAGAGATTGCCTCAGAGTAGATGATATGTGATAGAGTATAGCTGGAGTTTTTTAAGTCGGTCAGCATAGGGAATCTGCTTTAGGCCTGTGATTTTTTAGTGAGGTATTTCTGCAGCCTTTCCAGTTGTTGCAGATGACTTGAGAGGTACATACCAAATGGGGAGTTGTATTCTATAATGGTTCTAATGAGGGATGAGTACAGTGGGACAATGACCTCCTTTTTTCTGGATGAAAAGCCCTCAGTGATGAGGTGTGCCATATAGAAGGATTTCCTGACTGTTGTGGCAATGTGGTTATTGAAGGTGAGACCACTGTCCACCTTAGTCCCTAAGTCTCTTATCACACTTTCAGTGTTTAGTGTACTGCCACCTATGTGGTAATTCACGGGTACATGTTTTTTTCCCAAAGGGGATAACTATACATTTCTTGGCATTGAGCTTGAGCCCATTGCTCTGGCACCAAGCATCTGTTTCTGTAAGGCCCTTTTGTAGAGTATCAATATCATTTGGGGATTCAATAATGGCTTCCAGTTTGCAGTCATCTGTGAACTTTGTTAGCCAGAGTCCCTTAGTGTTGCCCTGTACTTCAGAGAAGTAGATGCCAAACAAGAGAGGTCCCAGGACCGAACCCTGAGGTACTCCACTTGTCACTTGTCTGGAGCTGGATTTGGAGTCAGCTACTTTTACAGTGTGGGTTCTGTCAGTAAGCCAGTTGGCAACCCATTGAGTGATGTAGGGATTAATGCCCAACTTAGTAAGTTTATCTATGATTCCAGACTGGGGGATGGTGTCAAAGGCCTTGGCGAGGTCCAGATAGGCTGTGTGGACTGCCTTACCCTCATCCACGGCTCTGGAGACTGATTTGAAGAAGTCAATCAGGTTCAGGAGACAAGATCGGCCCTTCACGAACCCAAAATGGGTGGGGTCCAGTGTTTTAAGGTTGCCAATGTCTTTGTTTATAAGTTCCATGGCCTTGCAGATCATGCTCGTCAGACTGATGGGGCGGTAGTTCCCGGGATCCAAGGTGGATCCCCCCTTCTGGAGTGGGATAACTGTAGTTGTGCGCCACTCAGTAGGCATGAAGCATGAGGTGAGGGTATGATTAAACATGACACTTAGGTGAGGAGCCAGTTCATTTTGTAGTTCATGTAGTACACAGCCCGGGATGTCATCTGGTCTCATGGATGCTGTATTCTTAGCTTTGGAGAGTGCATTTTTTACCTGTGTGGCCTTTATTACTGGAATTTGGCAATCTTCTGGTATTGAGATGGGCCATTTAGGGGGTGAGAGGAGGGGTGAAGTTGGCACTGAATCGATCTGCCAGCATATTGGCAATATCCTTGGGATCAGTATATTTAATGCCATTCTGTTATAGCTCAGAGCAGATCTGAGCATTGCCATTTAGATTCTTGACATAGTTATAGAATGCCTTGTGGTTGTCTTTGGAATCTTTGACAATTTTATTTTCGTATCTCTATGTATCTTTTGATGGTATAACACATTGACTGTTTATCATGGGAAGTGGTGTGTTGTTTTATGCTGCTACCAGCTGAGGATACCTACATGAGAGGCTGTGCTGGGCAATGGAGATTTACACTCATTCCATGGATGGTAACAGGGAACAAAATATTTACAAAAGGAAGCTTTCCTGTCCTCCTTGTAAATAGAGTTCAGCATCTAGAAAAATGTGTGCAAAGGGAAAAAACATTGAATTACAATATCTTACTTTTTTGAAGAAACATGAAATTTTGGAAAAATATCAAGGTTTACAAAATCACTAAATGACTAACTTTGGACAATGGCTTCAGAAGGAAGAAAGAAAACAAAATCCCAATATTAGGATTGATGAAGTCCTGAAAATATTCCTGTCATTACCCCAAGGATCTGTTGCTAAAAGCAAAAAGTACATAATAATTCTGGGTGATTAACGGTTTTATAACAGAAAATTACCTTTGTTTTCAACCAGTGAAATAATTCATTTACTCCAAAGGCAATCTAAAGAGTCAGAGAATTCAGTGAAGTCAGAGCAATACCATCAGAGAAGTTATCTACACCACAGGCAACATAGAAAGTAAGAGAAGCACCAGTAATCAGTCAGAGCAGTACCATCACAGATGTTGTTTACACCACAGGCAACAAAGAAAGTTCTAGAAGTACCATCAGAGAAGTCAGATTACTACCATCACAGAAGTCATCTATTCCACAGGCAACATAGAAGGTAAGAGAAGTGCCAGTAGTCAGTTAGAGCACTACCATCACAGAAGTCATATACTCCACAGGCAACACAGAAAGTCCTAGAAGTACCATCAGGGAAGTCAGAGTACTACCATCACACAACTCATCTACTCCACAGGCAACATAGAAAGAAAGAGAAGTACTAGTTGTCAGAACACTACCATCACAGAAGTCATCTACTTAACAGGCAACATAGAATGTCCTAGAAGTATCATCAGAGAAGTCAGTCGGAGCACTACCATCACAGAACTCATCTACTCCACAGGCAACATAGAAGGTCAGATTAGTTTGTTTGTTTGTTTGTTTGTGTCTTTTGGCTTTTCCCGGTTAGGGGTCACCACAGCGGAACTCCGGTCCGCTAATGATTGGCAGTTAATTTTATGTACCGGCTTGCTAGGCCTGACGCACAACCTTCAACGAAGGTACGCCCATTCATGCATGTCTCCACGCAGAAGACACTCTAGCTGAGAATCGAACCGGACAGCGTCTTACTGTGAGGCGACAACGCTACCGCAGCACCACCACCGCGACATATAGAAGGTCAGATTAGTACTGTTAGTAAAGTCAGTCATGACAGTTCAATCAGTATAAAGCATGCAGTTGAAATTGGTGACATTAACTGTTCATTGAGGGATATTAGTGAGGAAATCACATGTTCCAGTATTACAGACAAGTATAAAGTTGTCATACATCATTGAAAACCACACACTTTCTACTTTTCACACAAAGTGTTCATAGAAAAGTTAAGTGAATCTGAAAGTTCCCTATAACAATGTCAGCGCTTATTGATAGACCAGTTGAATTTTGTGGTACATTATCTCAGAGAGGATGGCCTGCATGGTTTAGACTATATGCTGTTTTCAACACCACCAAAAGTATGGACAAATGCAGATGCAGCCACCTTTTGGGGGGGAGGGGACTGAAGCCATTACATTCACTGTAGGTGATTGAAATGCTGGAATACCAGACAGGTTTGGCATCAATATATAAAATGAAGCAGACATAAGACTGTTTTTCTGCCAAGGTAATTCAGAAGTCACAGCAAACACTATCTTGCAACAGCCTAAGAGATGGCTTTACACAGGGATACCATCAGATGGACGTTACCACAGTAAGATCAACAATATCCTTGTCAGAGATGAAAGAATTCAATACAGTCAGCAAAATCAAGATCCAGAACTTACTGCGGCAGAGACTATGTGATTCTTACTGTAAAGTTTAAACTTACAGAAAACAAGAAAAATGACTAGGCTAGTCAGGTTTCAGCTGAGCAATACTACAAATGAACATCTATTGGAGATGAAGAGTAGATATAAGGGATTAAGCATGATGAACAGAGTACATGAACTATGGACAGAAGTTTGAAATATTAACAAGGAAGTGGCAAACATATCTAAATAGAAGATTAAGATGGTAAAATGACTGCCTGTGAAGGCTTTAGAAGTGGCTGAGGAAAGAATATCTAAAGACAATGAAGATCAAACATCCTGAAGCATGAAGTTAAATGGACACTAGAAAGCTTTGCTAATAAGGCTGAACCATTAGCCGATTTGTTTAAAATCCTGCAAAATGATAGTGTAGCAGTGCTGCATTTAAGTTGCCAGCTGCTGTGGCAAACAAGACAGCAACAATTGTATTGGAACATGTCAGTTTATATTCAAGTCCTCAAAATGGTCATTGCTACGGAGACTGTTCCAAATATAAATCACACTTGTAGAAAGTACTGCATTCCCCAAATTAGAACTATTTCAGCAATGCTGAAGCTAGAGTGACTGCAATCCAAGCTGAGTGAAAGTTCAACATGACAGAAGTTCAGTGTCAAAGAAGACATGTTGGAAGAGAAAATTACTCAAATTCAGATGACCATGAACTTGGAAAACATTGAAGTCAAAGAAAAAAAAAATCAATGGACTTTGACTTGAGAAAGAAGAGAACCAACATTGGCATTTTTGAACTCCTGGAGACCAGCATTGGCTCCCCCTCCCACACCCACTTTAGAATTTGTTGAAAGAAGAGAAAAAGTACAGTAGGACTTTTGTTATGAAAACACTAATAAAAGATAATTAATTGTGCTTAAAACCATATAATGAACAGTAAACAATCCAAAAACATTATGGCCTGCTTAGTAAAGTTTTATGAGTTTAGTTATTTGGTACATCCATTAAATGAAGCTTTTACTAATTTATCCAAACATCTGTGCCTGTGATATATATTTTATGTCTCATAACAATAACATATACTTCACTGTGGTTATTTTCACCTTCAGAGGGTTTCTTTCCCAGTTTATAACAGTGCATATGCCCACAATGACATGGAAGGAGAATGATGTGACTTGGTATGGGCAACCAATCATCTTTTCCAGGCATGCATTGAAAATACTTGCGCTATCTGTAGATGTGTTGTGTGCTGCACAGGAATTACCTATTTCTACTACCATATCCACAGCAAAATCATGTGCAACTGAATGTAAACTGATGTATTTTCACACATGATGTCAGAGCTTCTTAAGGTAATCTTTTCACAACCACCAAATCCAGTGTCCCACTTTCCCGCTTTCACCCAGTAGTGAACTAACCAGACTGAGCCCCCCCCCCCACTTCTGCAAATTCCTGGATCCGCCACACACACATATATATATATATATATATATATATATATATATATATATATATATACACACACACACACACATTTATATATATATATATATATATATATACATATATATTTATATTTATATATATACATATATAGATATATATATATGTACATATATATTTATATAGTTATATATCTACATACATATATATATATATACATACATTTATATATACACATGTGTATATATATATATATATATATATATATATATATATATATATATATATATATATATATATATATATATATATATATATATATATATATATATATATATATATATATATCATCCTCCGCAGCCAGGCTCTCTGGTGCAGGAATAAATGACTCCCATAATTGCTTCCAGAGGGGAATAATTGGGCCTCCTTTCAGGAGCGCTGAAAGGGTCTGTCCAAGAAAGAATCTGTAGGCCCTTGGTTTTGAGGGCTACTTCTGCTGCGTGGGTGGCATCTTCTATTTGAGTTCCCTCCTCTGCCTCTGGGGGAACTGTCTCGATGTGCAGCTTGGAAAGGACCCTGAGATTTTTTGAACTGCATTTTTCATCCTCCTCACTGGTTCCTAGAAAAGGTCTTTGGAGGGTCGAAAAATGTACTCCCACAGCAGAGTGAGTCTTTCCACCTTTTTCATGCCTGAAGAGTGTATCCTTCACTTTGGGGCCAAATAGAGGTTCTCTCAAAGGGGGCATTGATGAAAAAGGACTTGAAGGGCTCCACAAAGTCACACAAATGCACCCAGGCATGCCTCCTAATTGAGATGCCTGAACCTGATGCCCTTAAGGTACCCTCAGTTGCATGAGAGATAAACATCATGGACAAGTTAGAAATGGACTGTAGGGTCACCAACTGTGAGGCCAGAGAAGCCTAAGTCTCAGCAGTAGTAGTCCCTGAAAGAGAATTTTACAGTTCCTTTATCAAGTCTCTTTGCAGTCTAGTAAAATGTGCTAAATAGTTCAGCGACCTAAGAGCAAAGGTTGCTGAAGTGTAGACACACTTCTCAAACCTGTCCAAAGCCCTCAACTCCCTGCTAAGGGGATGGACAGTGGAACTTTGTTCTGCAAGTTCCTTCTTAGTGGCCGCCACAATGACCATGGCATTCACAGGTACTCCCTTACTCCAAAACTCCCTTCTTGCTGGTGGTGCCAGAATTCAATCCAGTCTCTTAGAGATAGGTTCAACTAACTCAAGTTCCTTCCACATCCACTTCGATATCAAATCAATAAGTTCATCAGTGAGTGGAGTTACCCAGGAGGTAGATGGGCCAGATCCAAATGCCTCCACAAATACCCATTCCTCTGGAGAAGGATTTTAGGAAGACCAACCACCTCTTTGTTTAAGGATCTCTAGGATGTTTCCAAATGAGACATCATCAGGTGGGGATCTTGGGGATCCTTCCCCTTTGTCGGAATCAGTATGCTCTGTGATAAATTCCTCTGAGGAATCCAAGTGCCTCCTTTTGCACTTTCTCTTCCGAGGTACTTCTTCATTGGGATGCTCAGGAGAAGTAGCAGAAGAGATGGTGATACCCTGCTGCTTGGTAACCTGGAGTGTTTGGGCTGGCTGTCCCTGTGAAGTGGAATGTTGAGGCTCAAGGTGCAAAGACACATGAGATTCTGAAGGGAGATCCAATGGAGAAGAAACCGTCCATCCTGCTGAAGCAGAGAAAACTCTTTCCACCACCTCAAAAGCAGAATGCCCCAGGGAGAAAGAAGTTGACAGAGTTGAGAAGACATGCTTCCGCCCCATCGACTCCCTCTGCCCTGAAGGCAGTCCACCCGAGGCAGAGGTTGGAGCCGAGCTGTCCAGTGAAGAGTCTCCGAGGGGCACAGATGGCTCCAACAACTTCAGAGCTGACTCCAGGAACACTACAGCTCCAAGAGTCATCTGGCTCTGAACTCATCAGAGCTGGAGCACTCAGAGAATACCTCAGAGCCGAGGATAACAATATCCTTGGATCCGGCAAACATGACTTCGGCAGACTTAGATCCAGAGACTCCAAAATGGATGGTCGGAGCAGGGAAGGAGCCAAAAGTGGAGGGGTAGTCTGAACCAAGACTTCCTGACCAGAAGGGATAGGAGGTGTAAGAACACCCACCTGTATTTGTGCCGAGAGAAATCTCCTCATTGTCCTATGGACATCAGATGTCAGACTACTGGACGAAGGAGAAGAGGCTAATGAGGGAGATTTAAGTGTATTCTCACCATGAAAGAGGATGGTAACCTGGATGGCACAGGGTCAATGGTGGGTAAGTATCGGGTCCGAGGATGAGGTTTCGCATCCGAGGTGGTCGGATCCAATGAAATCGTCTGTGAATGTGAAGTCGGCTTTGAAGCAGAAGCGTCTGGATCTGTCTTCTGTTTCTTTTTCGGAGGTTCCATCTATGATGGAGTGGAAGACCCAAACAGTTTCAGGGACCATTCTGAAGTCTCCTTAAGTTTTGTTTTTAGGGTTTGAACCCCAGTAATTGCATAATAAAAAGTAGTAGGCAGTAATCCCTTCAAAAATAGCTTATTTTTGTGATCAGCAAATACACAGGGATTTAAATTTTTACAAACAGAGCAATCCATGTTCAGGTAATCCGGTCCCAAACAATATACACATAAATCATGTGCATCTGAAATAGGAAGCTTATGCCCACATCATTGACATTTTCTAACCCCCGAAGGACCTTTCTCTGACATTTATGCTAATACAAAAGACTAGCAACAAGAAAAAGGAGTAAAAGGAAAGATTTTTTTTTTTTACAAAATTAGAAAGACAAGGGAGGAAAAATTACCAACAAAGATGCTGTAGAATACACAG
This sequence comes from Protopterus annectens, assembly GCF_019279795.1. Taxonomy (NCBI): domain Eukaryota; kingdom Metazoa; phylum Chordata; order Ceratodontiformes; family Protopteridae; genus Protopterus; species Protopterus annectens. Next base: position 1,087,394,416 of record NC_056733.1, on the reverse strand, counting down.
GCGTGTAAGACAACGTTAATTAGGAAGTATAACGAAAATAAGGGGAAAAATTACCAGCAATGGCAAGCGAGAATATACTAAGTGTAAACATGGGTATAAGTGTAGAAAAAAGACAAAAAGTGAAGTTCTAAAGCTGAAGAAAAATATCCCTTAACTGAATGTAACTCGAGAGCTACTAATGGCCATGTCTGTTTCGTGAAAGCAGCAAACAATATCTAAAGTATGTTAGAGGTTGGTGCATTGTGGGTAGGTAGGAACTCAAGAGCTTTTAGGTGGCCACCAGCTATAATAATGACTGAGTCGAATCTGAATCCAACTGTTGAGGAATGAATGAAAATTGACAACATCAGTTGCTGTGAATTCTAGTCTAAACAGAAGTGAAGCACAATCCACATACTGCTGAAACACTTTTTTTTCTGAGATGTAGTTTCTCATACTGCCAAAAAAGGTAATGAGCTGCCTGGAAGCTTATGGTTATTTTTACATGGGTTTATAATGCCAATTACTGGTAATTGTTATAACTTATGAATGCTAACAACTTTAATTTCTTCATAACGTGAGCAACAGCCAATGAAACTCACAACTGCATGCAAAGCACTCAATCTGAGGAAAACAGCCAGTGTCATGTTAATCAGAGCCAGCTGTGTTCTACAAAATATGCACAGAACTCTCATGTAAAAGGAGGATTCTCATTGTTTTCTATGCTGAATGTGCATTAACATCAAGTGAATACATTTTCAGCGCCTACAGTCAAGGGCTCCCTACCATGCATTCAGATCATATGTGATCAGCTTACATATGTGCAATCGTAAAAGGGCAAAATTGCATTCAGAAGTGAAACATTCCCCCAAAAAATAATTTTTGCAAGACCTCCCCGAAACCCCACTGTGGGAGACTGCATCTTCCACACAAGTACTACATACATATACCAACTCCAAGGTTGCACAATCATTGGAAAAAGAGGAAATCCCTGCTATACCGGCAATTAATCTTTCCAGTGAAAAGCTGTCCAGTTACACACTAAGGATTCTACAAATGAATGTCAATCACTAGTGTTTCTCAAACAAGCTTGGAACCGAGTCTCAACACCAGCTTTGGTTCTGAAACTAAACTGCGAGATATCAGTGTATATGTCATAAGGTAAACAGTTCTCATAGGAAATAATTCTTGCAAGGATTTGGCTGAATCGCTTAACATGACCGTAACTCTTTAAGGAATGCAGCAGTTACTTGTTGGCATGACACTGAAATAAAATCAGTGTTGGGGAAACAGACAAGGGGAAACTGGTGTCTGCATTAGCACTGGCATCTGCCACTGTTGCTTCATAAAACAGATACAACTCGTGGGAACAAACTGCTGTCATGTGGCATAAAATAAATTCTGTGCAATGTGTACTTAGGCCATTCCTATCAGCTGGTGCAATATGAATGAAGAGGATATTTTGTAGTAGTCAACAGCATTTCATTAATCTGGTTATTCTGTTAACACAAATATCTTTTTAAAACATGTTTTCTTTTCTTTTTTTTTTTTTTTGGGGGGGGGGTGTTCACTAAGGTTCACAGTACCTGCTGTCATGCTAAGAACAATGAGCCAGATGTGTTAACATGTAAATACAGTTAATGAAAGTTATTTTTAGCTGTCACTCGTGAGTCTTACAGCACTAATTTGCTGTACATTGTTTGCATTATGCTTCTTCTTCACATTACACGCCTGTGCTTACGTAGCTGTTCCCATAAAATAGCTTAGTTGTCACGTTTCCTCATCTATTGCTCAGCAGAAGCTGATTAAAAATTAGCATTGTTCTCTCAGTGTTTACCATGTTAGAAGATATGTCTGAAAAGAAGCTTGTCAGGGCAATTCTACAAATAATATTTTCATTATAAAAACAGACTTTTCTGTTCTGACGATCTCATTTTACTGTGCAGAATTTGCATTCATTGTCACTGATGATAAGAGTTCAATAACAGAAACTCTGGTATGTGGTCTAAAAATGCAAATTCACATAGGTATCCTGTTAGAAATAAAGTTCTGATGAAGTCTTACAACATATGAATAGGATGAAAATGCTTATCCTTGCGTATTTTCCTTGTATTAAATATTTTTAACATTCTTTAAACATTGTTTTATACGTTGCTGTGGCTTCCTACCTCCTGGAAGTTATTTCCTTTAGTGCAGTTTACTTGGTTTCTTGGTTAAACATAAAGATCCTGATATCCTATAATCCCTCTGTTCAAACTGTTACATGGCTATTGCAAATACTGCATTATATCTACAACTGAGAAATGTTATTTATAAAACCTATGACACTGGTAACTAAAAAAATAACTTAAAGGGCCCTAAACATAAAATCTCTATGATCAGCAATGCCATACTAATATAAAAAGAAATATATACATTTCTGAAATACACTTCATTTTTTAATAAGAAACATCTTTATTAAATTATCAGGTATGACACAGGTAATCATACGTTTAAAGAAATGAAAAAAACATGCTGGCATAATTTTAGTTGCAAACATTATACATCACAAACCATATTGACACAATTGTAGTTGCAAAATATTATACAGCACTTATAATCTATTCAGTCATTGTCAGTCAAACATTACATAGCTCATTCAAATCCTGCCTTCTCTTAAACTCTCTGTTCCTTCTCTCCATGTATTGTTCTCACAATTCCAATTTTTTCCTAAGTAATTTGCTCCTACCCTTTTCTAAAGATCCCAATTCCAGTTGTTTTATTTCTGTTACCATATTTACTAATTTTAGTAAAGTTGGTTTAGATTTTGATTTCCATTTTCTAGTAATTACTTTTTGGCAGCCACCATAATTAGATTCAGCAAGGCCTTACTATGTCTAGGCAATTCCAATTCTGCATAGTTCAAAAAAATAATTTTCTTAGCTACACCAATTTGCTCACCCAGTATCTCTGACAAAATAGTTGGCAGGGAATCTTTAAAGTCTGCCAACTCATTACACTCCCAGAAAATATGTTCCCAATTACTTCTTTCTTCCCCGTTACACTTCCAACATTTGTTGGTGACCTGAAGAAAAATACTTTGGAGTCTACTTGGGATATAAAATACCTATGTAAACACTTCCAAGCAAAGATCCTAAATCTAGAAGTTGTTGCATATTGGGAGACAAACATATATCCCCCCACTGTTTCTTTGTAAATTGCTTATCCAGTCTCTCTTCCCAACCCTTTCTAATCTCCTCTGACTAATTTTCATACGTATCAGGCCATATTTTGTATGCACTACTAATTACTCCTTTCTTAACAGCAGTTTCTGTTCTAGACTCTACTAAAAACTCTGCCAGTGCTGGTCTTTCACTTATGCTGCCCCTATTTCTTTCTCTTTGCTTATACTCTGATATCAATCCTTGATAGGGAAGGCAATCTGTATCCTGCAATCCAAATAAATTATTGGCCTCTTCCCATTCTATTAATTTTCCCTCTCTAATTATTTGCTCCCAATACACTGGTTCTTTTACCAGTTTTCTCCAATAAATTCCAGCCCCCTCTTGCCTATTCTCTGTATCCTTAACTGCAGTCATCCCTATTGGCAGAATGTCCTTCCTCCATTCCTGTGTTGGCTTAGTTCTTAGAATACTTTCTGCTACTTTATGAATATAATATTCTGCATGGTTAAATATAGTGCAAAAACACCAAGAGGAAAGAGGACAACCCTGCTTGGTTCCCCGGCTCAAACACAAATTATCAGAGAGGAACCCATCTATTTTAATTTTCGCTTTCGATCCCTCATATATCCTCCAAATCAACCTTATAATTTCATCAGGAATGCAAATGCTTCCATTGCCCTGCTAATAAACTCCCAGCTTACTCTGTCAAATGCTTTCTCAGCATCAAGACTTAACAACAACAGTGATATTTTTTTACACTCAGCTTCCCTCTGGATCATCAATGTTCTGTTACTGTTGTCAAATGTTTGCCTCCCCTCCACAAAACCACATTGATCTATGTCTGTCAATTTTGGCATCACATTTGCCATTTTTTAGCCATTATAGACATAAACACTTATTAATCATGGTTTAGAACTGAAACGAGCGTGTATGAAGCTGGATCTGATGTGTCTTTACCGTCTTTAGGTATTACAGCTACCACTGCTTTCTTCCAGGAAGTTGATGCTTCTCCTCCTCTGGGCGGCGCAGTGGTGCAGCGGTTAACATTGTCACCTCACAGCAAGAGGTTCACCGGTTCGATTCTCAGCTGGGTGCTGTGTGGAGTTTGCATTGTTGTTCCTGGTGTCTCGTGGGGGTTTCCTCCCTGTTCCAAGATTCCACCTATAAAATACTGTTAAACAAAACCTTCCAGATCTTTATCAGTTTCTTCCCTCCTAGCTTCCAAACTTCCACAGGAATACTATCTATTCCTGGGGACTTTCCTGTTGATTGGTTATACATTACCATTTTTATCTCATTTCCTCCTATCCTAACTACCAGTAATTGAGCCTCATCTACCTCTAACCTTGGCATATTTAATTCTTCCATAAGCATTTCCATTTGTACCTTTTCTTGATCTCCATATTTCTCTGCTTTGTACAGACCTTCATAACATTTCCTAAATATTTCTAGTACCTCTACAGGATCTCTTATTATAGGCTCCCTAAGCATGGTGACAGCCTTTTACAGGATCTCTTGTCATAGGCTCCCTAAGCATGGTGACAACCTTTTCTACCTTCTGTTGCCTGAGGTGTTGTGCTAAAAGTTTTTGTGCACTGGTGTTATTATCAAAAAGCAGTTGCTTAACAGCAGTCTTTCTAAACTCATGCATTTTAACTAGGTAATCCTTTATTTTCTGCTTAGCACTTTGCAATTGCTCCTCTTCTTAATCTATGAGATTCCCCCTATTCTGCAATACTTTATCATTTGTCAGTCCCTCTAAATAATTCCTGTTGCTTCCTAATCATATCTCTCTTTATTTTATTTCCACCCTATTTATAAACTCCACATTAATTTTATCCCACTCCCTAGTTGTATTTTCTGTAGAAATTTCTGTTTTCTCTAACTCCCAAATAATTTCCACTACCCATTCCTTAGAAATCCTCTCTTTTCAATGGAGAGGTGGGAAAGCACCAGTGTCTCCTTTTAATTTCATTGCCCTGAGTTTTCATTTTAGTTATTATTGGTACGTGGTCTGAAATAGTTATTGAATGCATATCAAAACTTTCAATTAAATGCACGTTTCTCTGAAATATAAGTTCTGTCTAGCCTAGCCCAGTTTTTGTATCTTGGGGAATACTATGTAAATTCACTCTGAACTCCTACAACTGAATTCACATCTTCCTTGTCAAATACTTTCATAAATGTCTTCAAAACTCTACCCTCCTTTGTTATATTTTCCCTTCAGGCCCCCCAAACGTATCTTCCCTGCTGCAAATCAAATTCCAATCCCCACCTAAAAGTAATATTCCCTGCTGAAAACTGATTATTTCTTCCAGAATTTTCTTAGGCTCCATTTTAGCAGTTTTAGGTGGAATATAAATATATGCCAGTGCAATCCTCCTCCCTTGTCAGTAGTCCCTAGGTACTACATATCTACCATTATTATCTTTTTTTATTCTCTTCTATAACCATTGGAGCTCCTCTTGTAATTAATATAAGTACTTTTGTTTTCCTTTGTCCCAGGTATTCCACTGAATAACTGTCCTGAAAACCTTTCTTTATCAAATTCACATGTTCAGTTCTTTCCAAATGTGCCTCCTTTAGCATATATATTTGCACTCTACATTTTTAATACTGTTCACTACTCTTTTCTTTTTTGTATATATCTGTAAGACCATTAACATTTAAAGATAATACTGAAAGGTTCTTTTTTATTTATAACAGCTTTTTGTTCCAGCTTTTGTGTTACATGCACACATTAATGTTTGGCTTGTTGACCTTTTAAACAGTTGTTTCTTGTCATAGAGATGTGAGCCTGTCTCACATCTTACAAAACATTTTGCTTTATTGAAAGCCCTCAAAAAAAAAAAAAAAAACAAATACACCCCCAATACATCCCAAAACCTATTAACTTAATGTTAACACATAACATTATATACATCTTCAAATAGTGAGGTTTTACCTTCCTAATAGGAACAACTGGTCCAAACTGACAGCCACATTCACAAACTTGGGTTAACCTAAATGAAGGTTTTCCCCGCTAAGATGCATAGTACAACCTGTGCTTCTACTAAGTGCTGTCTGATTTTGTTTTATCTTTATTGCCTCCCCAGAATGAAAAGACACTTGAATGCTTTCAGAAAACATTATCACCTAGCCACATTAAAAGAAATGAATATTACATTTTTATTGCTCTTTATCAGATTGCCTCCATGTAGACATGAGAACCAGATAGAGAACTGCTAATACAAGTATTCATTCATTTATTTATTTGCTAGAGGAGAGCTTTATTATACTCAATGTTACTTTTATTTGCTTTCTCTTAAAACTTGTTACTAGATAAAGCCAAGAGCCTTAATCCAGTCATTCTCCTATGTAAGAATGAGAAAAAACACATACATTTTTCTTGTATCATACTCTTTTGAGCAGACTTTTCTACTACTTTTTTACATTGCAGTGCCTACATTTCTTAAAACTGAACAAGAAGAAAGAGAAAAAAGGGAGAAAACAGGGGACTTGTTTACTTTAATATCCCCATTACACTTGAAAATAACTAAGAAAACTTTATAGGATGCAGATATCATGCACTATACAAATATTAGAACAAAAGTTTGTTTTCTTAGAGTTAATTATTTCCTTCCTCTTCCCCTGTCCTAAGTGTTCCGCCAAACGTTAATGCATGAACTAGGACATATGCTTTAGAGTCCCCTACAAGTTTAACAAAGTCAAAAAAGTCCATTATTTCCATTTTTTTGTTCTGTCATGTTTCACAGATATAATTAATGCTTTATAATCCCATATTTATTTGTCAATTTCCGAGCTGCTGGTTTTATTCCTGTTTCTCTCCTGCTCCCACATCTAGTCTCTGTTCCTTTCCAACATACTACTCTCTGTTCTTCTAGTTAACTCTTGTGCTTTTTTCTTTCTCTCAAGCATTTTCCGTTGAAACACTAGAAAAGGTTTCTCTGGCACAATCTCTATGTGGTGTTTATTACCTAAAGAACAAGAAGCAGAATCTCCTTCTGTTTCACAACTCACTTTTTGTTGGATAAACTTTTGTATTTCCTCCTTAGCATGTTCTGCATCAAAAAATGATGTTGTCCCTACAGGAAAGAATATTCTGAAGATAGCTGAATATAACAGTTTGAATCTCACACCTGCTTCTTGACATTCCCTGATTAGCAGAATAAATTTACTCCTCTTCTGCCTGGTATACAGTAAGTTAATTTTTCACAAACACTCTTGCTGTCTCCCACTTTTAGTACTTTGTCCTTCTGACATAGTTTTGTCTGAATCAACTCATTCTGCTGGTAGGATTGCACCTTTACTATTAAAGATCTAGGTTCATTTCTCAGGGCCAGGTTTGGAGCATACACACAATGTGCCCTTTCAATTAACAACTCATGTTGTGGAGTTGCTTATTTGTACTTTCATAAAGTTAATACAGTCTGTTCCTTCCAGCTTCTCTGCCACAGTAGAAAATCTCAGGTTTTCCCTGTGTGCTCTGTCCTCTAATTCTATTATTTTTTGAAACATCTCTTCTTGAGCAGTCTCATATTCAGCCAGCCTTTTTCTTCATTTCAACCATTATTTTTATTTTATTTTATTTTACATTTGTTGACAGGGCTGGTCCAACTGGATATATGTCCATTTTCAGCAGAGGCCCGGGGAGAAAAGCTCCAAGTGAAAAACATTAAACATTAAAAAACATTAAACATTAAAAACAAAGTTACAAATATAGCTAGGAGAAAAATAATAATAATAGCATGATAGTATTTTTACAGTGGCTACAATAAGCAAATAAGTACATAAAAGGGTGTTGAAATGGAGCATGTTAGGAGAAAAGTAAGTTTTATTAAAGATTTGTAAGCATGATAAATGAGAGTACTAGGAGCAAATTGCAAGCTAGTCAGGGTTAGAACAGGGGCAAAGCCAGTGAGTTAAGAGGTGAGTTTTGAGTTGGCATTTGAAACTGGGAAGAGAGGAGATAGCAGTGAGGTTGGAAGGAAGGGAGTTCCAGGCTTTTCCTATTGCGTTAGAGAACAAGGAGTCGCCTGCCAAGTTGTTGGATTTACAGGTAGATATTAGAAGTTTGTTAGAAGAACGTAGGCTTTTGAGATTACAATAAGGACTAATAAGGGTAGTGAGTATAGGGGTGTTGGTAGGTTTGTAAAGGATTTTTTGGGCTAAGGAGAGCTGGTGAAATAAGATCAGATTTTGCAGCTCAAGCCATCCCAATTGTTTTAAGTGTAAGCAGTGGTGAGTTCTAAAGGTGGAGCCAGCGGCAAATCTGGCAATACTGTTGTAGGCAACAGCCAGTTTGGAGGGGTTAGTTTTGGACAAATATGTATAGATGGGGGAGCCGTAAAGGAGGGTATAAATCAGATGGGAATGGGCAATGGAAGTTCTGGCAAGTGGTGTAAGAAATGGTTTAATTCTAAACAGGGAGCCAATTTTTCTGTTAACTAATTTTATTGTGTTGTTAATGTAGGAATCAAAGCATAGATTGTTGTCTATCTCTACTCCGAGGAGCCTGGTGGAAGGGTCAGGAGATATGTTCGTGCCATTACTAGACAAGACAGAGAATTTGAGTGGAGAGGATTTTCGGGTGGGGGAGTAAAGTAACAGTTTGGTTTTCTTGGGGTTTAAGATTAAGCATCTTTTTAAGAACCATTTTTCAACATTTTGGAAAGTCTGTTGGGTGATAGAGTGCAGTTCAGAGGGGGATGAGGCAGAACAAATCAAAGTAGAATCATCAGCATATTGTTTACAGGTAGCAGAGGACATACTGGTATGTAAATCATTAATGAAAATAGAAAACAGACGGGGGCCAAGTATTGAGCCTTGGGGGACTCCAAGGGTAATGAGTAGGAGGTTGGATAAGCTGTTTTGCCAGTGCACTGCCTGTTGTCTGTTATGAAGATATGACTTGAACCACTTTATCGCACCAGAGTCGAGAGCAAAAGTTTTAAGTAAGTTTAACAGTATATGGTGATTGACCATGTCAAAGGCTTTGGATAGGTCAATAAAGAGAGCAGAGGTAAGTATGTTATTGTTCCGGTTTTTGTTGATGCAGTCAGTAAAGGAAAGGAGGGCTGAAGTGGTGCTGTGGAAAGGCCTGAAGCCATGTTGACAGTCAGCTAGTAGGTTGTGATTTAACAGGTGTTTAAGAAGTTGCTTTTGGATGCATTTCTCCATGATTTTAGCTAGGGGGAGAGTAAGGCTATGGGACAGTAGTTTGAGAGTTCTGTAGAGATCCCACCTTTATGCAGGGGAATGATATGTGAAATTTTCCAGAGTGAAGGAATGTAGCCTTCAACAATGGTTCTGTTAATCAGAATGTAAATGGGATAGGCTAATGGATTGGCTGAAATTTTTAGATACTGAGCTGGTAGAAGGTCAGCAGAAGGAGAAGAGGTTTTATGTTTGTGGAAAAGAGAACATATAAGGGAAGTGGGTACAGGCTGCAGTTGAAAAGCGGGAATAGAAGTGTTAGAGGAGGAGGACTGAGAGGAGATATTTGGGGCTAGATGGTTAGCTAGAGACTGGACAGTTTCAGAAAAGAAGGTATTGAATGCATCAGCAGTTTGTTTTGGGTTGTTTTGGAAAAAGCCTAAGGGGCATGGGGTGTCATTGTGGCCAGGCTTTAAGAGAGTATTTATGCCTGCCCAGAACTTTTGTGGATTTTGTTGGTTAGCCTATTGTAAATGGCAGTAGTAGTTTCTTTTATCTAGAAGTACAGCTTTTTTAGTGGAGTTTCTTATTTGTCTAAAGTTAAGTTGGTCAGAGGGATCTTTAGTGCTACGAAATTTGGTCCAGAGTTTATTTTTCAGGAGAATTTTATGCCTTGTATCTTTTGAGAGCCAGGTTTTGAGTTAATTCTAATATATCTTAAGGGAGCATGAGAGTCTAGGATAGAAAGGAACCTGGAGTTGAAGTAAGCTACAGCATCATCCAGTGACAATTTTTGTAGGGCTATCACCTCAAATGAATATCTGTTTAAAGCTTCTTCCATTTTATCCAGCCTTTTGTTGTTTGAGTTTATATACTCCATCAGTGTTTAGTTTATTTTAATTAGCTCTGAGTAGATTTGACTTATTGAAGTCATGCTTTGCACCAAAGCTGAAGCTTGCACTACTTTTTACTGAACAGCTGCAGAATTCCTCACAGTCAGTGTTTTTTCTTTGCCTTTTGTGGTTGGTTTTCTTTCAGGCTCTCTGAATTTATTTGTGCTGGCATCCAGGCAGTGCACTTACTAGCCAGTTACTGAAATTTACCCCCAAATTATTTCACTGTCTCTCTCTCTCTTCTGAGTTTCTGTTTTCACACTGGGAGAGTTGAAAATAAGCAGTTATTCAATGTGCAGCCATCTTTGAAATCTTCTGAAATGCACTTCTGTGTAACAAATATTGAAATCAAGCCATATAATACAGTTTATTCACACAGAATGCAACAGAATTAAATAAAATAAATACAATGGGATTGAACAGTAGGTAATAATAAAAAAAATGAAAACTGTGTAAATTTACAGCCCATCTATTTTACTTCAAGTTTATAATGTTCATTCAGGCCAAGACTAAATAAAGCCCCAGTATTCACAATCCAAAACGTATTTTTGTTATTAAAACTATTAAGCAATTCTGTAAAAATTAAATAACATGATGAATGATTTACCCATATCCCTAACAACATTGTTCAATATCAGCCTCCATATAGGTTTTATACCAAGCGAATGTAGAGCAGCTACACACAAATAGTGGAGAATAATATGGAAATGAGAAAAGAATCCAGCTGGGCATTTGTAGGCATGGAGAAAGCATATGACAAGATCCCAAGCCAAGCTGATTTGGGCAGTCTTGCAATGTTTAAAGTCCCTGAAACACTAGTAGATTTAGTGCAGGCTATGCACAGAGACTAAATGACACAAGAACAATCAATATTTGGACTCACAGAAGGGTTCCCACTGGGAGTTGGTGTCCATCAGGGTTCATCTTTAAACCCACTCCTGTTCATATTGTTGATGAACTACAGCAGCAAACAGATGAAAGGGACAGATCAACCAAACTGCTTTATGCAATTTATGTGGAACTGCAACCAGACTCTGAACAGGAGCTTTAGCAAATTATATGGTCTGGAATGCAAAACTGAAGGCACATGAGGTGAATCTAAGTAGGGACAAGACAGTGATCATAGTTACAAATGAGGAAGTCATAAAAAGTCACAATTTGAGATAGAAGAGAAAATGTGGAAAAGAGTAAGTGTCTAGAAGGTATGGCTGAGGAAAAGGGAAATTTGAATGAGAAGGTCAAAGCTAGAATCAGAGGTGTTGTAACCAACTAGCACAAAGTATCAGGAGTAGTGCATGATAGCATAATTTCAAAGAAGCTGAAAAGTAATGTGTGCAAAACAGTGGTGCAACTAGTGCTACTGTATGACCAGAAACCTGGGCATGGAAGACACAGCAGATGATGGTTAAGGTGATGAAGTGCCTGGGTGGATAGTAGAATGCAGATTGTGGTGCAGATAAAGAAATTGGGATGGGTAGTAGAATGCACATTGTGGGGCAGATAAAAAAAATAAGACATTGTGCAGAAACCAAACTGGCCCCAGTTGCAGACAAGGTCAGAGAGAAAACATTATGGTACTTTGATCATATTTTCAGATGGCAAAGACAGGAAGATGGCAAAAAAAGAGATGAATGCTCAGCCAAGAAATGGAAGAATTGCATGTTAGAATCCCTGCAACACTCAGGCATGACTGTAGAAGACACTTGTAGAATTTGGTGACAGATATGGTACCCTGAACTCATGTGAAAATAAAAATCTGAAAACGGGGATTGATTATGATGGAGATGATGATTCACAAAAAGAGAAAATAGCAGAAGACCTACAACTGATCCTTGAGGAACAACCATGCTGCTAGAGGTAATTTCAGTTCAAGTCTTATTAGAAACATCAGAAGTGTTCTAGTTCTAGTTGTTATATAGTCCGAGAATCAATCACGGCCTTCAGCAATGAAGCTACAATATTCTAGTTTTGTATAGGAATACTGTCATTGACTGTCACAAGTGCTCTTTTTAGGTCAACAAAGAAAGCTCCACTTACGTCAATGTTCCATTTCAACACTAATTTCATTTCTTAGCATATAAACAGCTGCAGAGGTACTACATTTAGGTTGAAAGCTATTTTGTTTAGCAGACGTATATCGTATTTTTCTAGGTATTCTAGGATCTGGATGCAGATTATTTTATTCTCGAATTTTGGACAGTGGGTCAATTTTGGCTATAGGGTTGTAATCACAAATATATTTTGGATCAGGGAGTTTGGGAAATGAGCATATTACTCAATTCTTAAATATATGCAAGAGACTTTTTGTACTAAGTGTTAAGTTGAAAACATACACAAGTACGTGCGTGCTTTTATATATATATATATATATATATATATATATATATATATATATATATATATATATGTCTACACACACATATATTATTTATTTGTATGCATGTATGATTATGTCTCTAAATCTTGCAATCTTGCATGAGAAAAATACTAAGTGCAAAATATTGAGGACGTACGCTGAATCACAAAATAACATATCAGTGAAATGCACATATTGAGAAAGAACAGGATATAACATATTTCATATCTTCTAAACAGCATGAAACATGACCTATCAGGGCCTGTGGAATTATTATTTAACTGTAGCCTCCAAACAGGCTTCGTGCCTCGTGGATGGAGAAAGGCAACAGTCATCCCTCTGCACAAAGTTAGGCCATCTACAGACCCTGGAAACTACATACCCATAAGTCTCACTAGCCTTATGTGTAAAGCCATGGAAAGAATTATCATGAAGATGATCAATAGAGATATAGTAAACCTCCAGACACTGCACCCAACCCAGTTTGGTTTCGTCAAGGGCAGGTCATGCCTACTCAACTTGGTGGACTCCTTTGAGAAGGTTGCCAAAGCAATGAATGAGGGCAAGATCGTTCACACTGCCTACCTTGACCTGGCCAAAGCATCTGACATAATACCCCACTCGGGCATTGTTGACAAATTCAAGACGTTAGGTACAAACCCCTATGTCACCCGGTGGATAGCAACTTTCTCACAGACAGGACCCAGGAAGTTAAAATTGGGGAATCCACCGCTACAAAGAGGCCAGTCCCAAGTGGAGTCCCCCAGGGATCAGTCCTTGGACCGCTCCTTTTTGGCATTTACTTCTCAAAAGTTGAGGCCAATGTCAGTGATCTCTTGCTGACTAAAGTTGTAGATGATTGCAAATTAAGAGCTGTCATTAAATCTCACACTGACACAAATGTTCTCCAGGAGGGGCTGTTACAAACAACTGGTGTCAGAGCAATGGACTAAAACTAAACGCCAAGAAATGCATAATAGAATCCTTTGGGAAGTCATCCATCCCTGGTAAATATCATATTGACAAAACACCCCTTGGAGTTGACCCAGTAGTCAGGGACTTTGGGACACACATAGATAGTAATCTAGCCTTTGATCATCACATGTCTACAGTGGTGCGGAAATCATTCTATGTTGCGCAACTTATGAACAAAAGTATGGCATCTAAGTCTAAGGAAGTCATTGTTCCACTGTATTCGGTATTCATCAGACCTATCGTTGAGTACAATGCCCCCTTTGGTATGTACCTAAACAGGCATATCAACAATTGGAATGTCCACAGAGGTTGCTCACTAAAAGAATACAGGGTGTAAGTAATATGTCTTGTGCCGACCTCCTCAAGACCCTATCCCTGTATTCTGTCTCCTACAGGCTTTTGAGGGGAGATCTATGTCTGGCATACAGGGCATTGTAATAGCCAACTCTGATGGACCTCCTGCATATCCACAAAACAAAAAGCACCAGAATTACCCATTCTGAAGTCTTAAACCTTGCCTGTGATATGAATAGGGCCTGCTGGAGAGATAGGGATGTATCACAGAGACTACTCCATCTATGGAACATGCTCCCCATCCATGTGAAGCAGAGTTATTCCCTAACCCAATTCAAGTACCACTTGGACCACTGGATGGGAAACCAGAAATTCATCCCTGGTTTGCCACCTATGTCTCTAATGGACACAGGTAACCTGTAAATGGTTTATATTCCAGTCCCATGCTTACACTTATCAAAGGTATCAGTACTGTCAGAGATTTGGGATGCATGGCTAGGCTTAAAAAGGCCCTTGTGATCATTAGCCTAGTAAACACCTATGAACCTATATAAGGACTGCCTTGATCCACATAGGTGAGACAACAGGAATAAATTCTAGACCATTCTACACTTGTCTGGCAAATGGCCTGAAGGTGGCCAACATCTAGTTCAGCAAAAGAGACAGTCACAAGATCATATGCAAGTGTGGCCAACATGAACTCATACAGACTTCCCCCTAGTAAGGAAAGGGCACTGGAGTAGAATCAGTGATTGCAAAGTCATCCGCAGTGAAACAGTCAGCCTACATCATAAACCACTGGTTGCCACAATCAGCTGCAAGCAGTGGTCACTGAAGGCTCTAAGGGTAACAGAAATTAGGCCTAGAAGTTGACTGGAGAGAAAGCACAAGAGTTCAAGGAATTGTTTGGGGATCTTAATACCTCAGGAAGAAGAGGAGACAAGAGAAGCTGAAGATGAACGGCAGCCCCTCAAAACAGCATGTGTGAAGACTACAGAACTGATGTGACTGAGCCAGGTATGAAAATAAGGTACAGAAGGAAAAATGGTGGTAGAATGCAGATGCCCAGGAAGTCATCAAAAGGAAGAAGGAGTGCAGGAAAAAGTGGGAGACAGAAAAGACAGACAAGGCTAGGAAGCTGCACTGCTCCAGATACAGCCTATAATGACAGAAGAGGAGGAGACCACCCTAGAATAAGTAAGAACAGCACTAAGGAAAATGAAGCCAGGGAAGGCAATGGGCTTACATGAGATCACAGCAGATATGATAAAGGTGTTGGATAAGATAGGGGAGAAATGACTCCTGAGGGTACTCACAGCAATATGGAGAGAAAGTATATCCCAGATGACTGGAGAATAAGTATACTGGTGCTAGTGTTCAAGAACAAAGGGGACATTCACAAGTGTGGGCAGTATGGAGGTATCAAACTCCTATCACACTGTATGAAACTTCTAGAGCATGACTGATAAATGAATATGCAGAGTAGTAGAAAGTCAGATGAGAGATGAGCTGTTTGGATTCAGATCAGGATGCAGCACAACTGGTCCAATGTATGCAGTGAGACGAAGCTAAAGATGAGGAAGAGTCCAACATGGCATTCTTAGACTTGGAGAAAGCATGTGACAAGGTCCCAAGAAAGCTTATTTGGGCAGTCCTTCACTATTTCAAAGTCCCAAAAACATTGGTAGAATTAGTGTAGGATATGTGCTATCTGACTCAAGTACAAATTGTGTTCAGTCTCACAGAGGGATCCCCAGTCAGAGTGGGTGTGCATTAGGGTTAAGCTCTAAGCCCACTGCTGCTCTTACCAGTGATAGAATGTATTAGCAAACAGGTCAGAGGGGCTAAATCAACAAAGATGCTGTGCACAGGCAATGTGATATTACAGGCAAACTCTGAGACAGAACTTCAGCAAAGGATAAGGGGAATGGAATGTAAAACTGAAAGCATGTGGGACGAAACTGAGAACAGATAAGACAGTTGTAATGGCAACAAAAGGAGGAATCAGAAGAAGCTGAGAATTGAGAAAGAAGGGAAAATGGTGGAACAGGCTAATAACTTCAAGTATATGGGAGGGGGTTTTCAAAGCTATAATCAGGGGGGCTGCAGCCAACTGCCACAGAGTCTCAGAGGTAGTGAATGACAGAAGAATTCCAAAGAAGCTGAAAAGTAAGGCGTACAAAACAGTTGTGAAATAACCAGTACTGCTGTATGGTACAGAAACTTGGGTAGTAGAGGCAAAGCAGCTGAGGAACTAAACAACTAAATAAAAAACGGAAAAACAAACAAAACAAATCTTGCATCCAGAAAAAATGCCGTACTTTTGAAACTAAAATTTATTGTTAGCGCTTTCGTCACCTTTCATTAAAGGAACTTCTTCAGACATTTGTAATAGCTCAATTTACAATTTAAATAGTCTCAAGTTGATGACATAATGGACCTCCCATTATCCAAATTCAGCAAGTATATAAGTAAATACATTCAGATTTCTTTGTGTATAAAAACTTTTTAAAACACAAACAAATTATTCACTGATATTAATTACAACAGAAATGTCAAATATTAAATGCCCCCATAGAAATGTTTTTTACCTGGTTAATGCTTTAAGTTTTAAAATACATTTCAGGGAACAAGAATCATTCAACCCAGGGTAGGAAAATGCATTTACTCTCAGTTGCCATAGCAACTCCCTCTCCTGGGATTCAGATCTATTTTCGCAATAACCATAAAAAGGAAAGTGTGGTTGGTGTGTTCCAAAATATGCTTGGACAAAGCATTGTTGTTGTCCTGTCTACTAATACTATACTGGTGCTCGTATATCCTTTGTCTAAAGTGCCTCTCAGTCTTTCCTATGTAGAAAGAGGGGCACTGTTGGCATCTAGCTAAGTATAAAACACCTGTTGTCCCACATCAGCTGAGGAAGCTAGAGGTAATGGAGATGAAATACCAAAGATAGGTGGTGTTATGCACACTTAAGACAGATGAAGAAATGAGAACATCAGAGCACAATCCAAAGCAGCTCCAATTTCAGAGAAGGTCAAAGAGAACTGATTACAGTGGTCCAAATTCTTATACAGGAAAACAGAAGACAATCTGATGAAGAAGATTTGGGACAAACAGGAAGAAAGCAAGAGGAAACAAGGGCATCCAGCAAAGAAATGGATGGATTGTATAAAAGAAGACCTGCAACAGTCCGACATGACTGTTGAAGAAGGTAGCAGAGTGGCACTGAATTCAGAGAGATGCTGATAGTTGATACGACACTCCGACCCCATGTAAAAAAATGGAAAAAGGGGGTTGATGATGATGACAGTGATGTCAGTTAACTTTTCATGTATTTCAGTTGTGAAGTCATGGCTATGCTAGGACTTATTAATTCATAGTTTAGCTATTTTTTAACAAGTTGTTTTAATTTATTTGGACAGAATCAAGTCTGTTTGTTGGCAATGCAATTTTCTGACAGATTATCTGCAGTTATGGTTTTATTTTACCATGTATTCTTTTCTCTTAACCTTCCTCATTCTGGAGTACATTAAAGTCTGACAGCATGTCCCACAGCAGGTTTTTATTTTGCTGTGTAATATCAGTTCTGGATAGTGTCTGTCATAAAAAGGAAAAAAAAACACCTGGGAACAGTTGCCTGCTGTAGCAGCTACAAGCATCTTACTTTTTCTTACTACCACCCTTCTCAGCAGCACTTGAAATCCCTTTTCATAATGACCCTCATTTCTCTGCTCTGTGTGCTGCCATTTTCTGGGTTAAAAGTTACTGATAGCAAGTAATACAGGCATTCAAAGTCATGTGGTGTAAAGAATGGCCTAAAGTAATACTTACAAAATGGAAAGAAAAGACAGGTCTGTGTAATGTTGTTCTTCACATGCACACACAATGCATTAATCATTCAGGAATGTCTTTGGCATTCTCATATAAGGAAAGTAGCATCAATTTTGTCAGTGTTAAGAAGTGTAGCTAGAGATGCTCCAGTCTCATTCTGCTGAATGAGGTTAAGGGTGATGGCACTGCATGGCTTGTCTTACCTCCATTAGGGAGTATGCACCATTTACACAACCTTTTTCCTGCAATTATTTTCCTTTCACTTCCAGACCCTCATCTTTACTGCAAAGGCATAGTCTGGGTTTGTGGACTATCTCACGATTCCTTCCATACAAAGAAAAGAGGCACGCAGTAAAAGAGATAGCATCTTCAGATATTCAGAATCCTGAATAAACACTATCTTAGTAAATCATAGTAATATATTACGCATTATTACATTACTATTTGTTATAATATGTGTTACGATATGTGTGTGTGTGTGTGTGTGTGTGTGTGTGTGTGTGTGTGTGTGTGTGTGTGTGTGTACATGCATATGAGGATATGTGGTGTGCATATCTGATACATGTAAGTCAGTGTGTGTATGTGTGTGTGTATGTTTGTGTGTGTGTGTGTGTGTGTGTGTGTGTGTGTGTGTGTGTGTGTGCGCGCGCGCTAGTATGTCACCATGAACTGATATTATAGCCTTCAAAATTTGGTGGGTTTAATTTTATTTATCGAAAACACACCTGTCTGGAACAAATAAAATCTTCAAATAGCCACAGGTAGCAGCCAGGTAGTTTTAAAAAGGTTTAATACACGTATTTCACAATCCACAATACATAGTAAGCGCTTTCATCCATAAAAGGACTTCTTCAGACTGAATAATGTGAACAAAACACAATTGCTTAAAAACATTTCAAAGAAGATAACTTAATTAATGATGATGTAACTTCCATCTTTTGAGATAAGCCACAAAATCAGCTCTATCATTCAGCCCAGGTGGATAGCATGCATTGAGTTTAAATTGCCAAACATATTCCTTCCACCCAAGCTCCTCTTCTGCATCAAATCTATTGTTAATATTGGTCACTGCATCCAAGACAACAAACTTTAGATCAACTTTACATGCTGGACTGTTTTTATAATGCTTCCCAAATGCATTTTTCATCTTTTACAGCAACAGCATACTTATGCTCATAAATTTGTTTGTTCATTTCTCTTGTTGTACGTCCTACATAGAAAGAATTGCAGGACAAACAAAGTCCCAAATAAACAATACATTTTGATTTACAGCTTATCTTCCCTGTATTTTAATTAAATGCCCTCCAACTGTTAACTCATTTATATCTGTCATTAAAATATTACACATATTGCAATTTAAACATTTATACATGCCTGGATTACTAACCCTATTATTATACGGAAAAGGGTTTAATTTTGCTTGAAACATATCTTTAAAACTTTTTCCTTTTTTCTGTATAAATACTGGCTTTTCTCCCATAACCTTACATATCTCTGCATTTACATTGAAGTTATGTGTTACTTTTCCTCAGCTGTCAAGTTGTCACAAAGTGTATTTCAGCAGCCTGAAAAATAATGGGATTGGTAAATTCTTCATGCCTTGAAAAAGCCTTTATAACCAGCTTGCATAGGTACCATGGAGGATCAGGATTCATGAATTCTTTCCTCAACATACCTCTGTCACTACAACATTATGGATACTCATATGTGACTGCTGAAAATAGATGCTTATTAACAGTTCCACTGATGGTAGAGGGACTAACAGACTGCTTCATGGCATCATGCAGTTCATCTTCTTCCCTACTTTCTGCCAGCAGTGTACAGCTCCCATCAGTCTGCCAGTTCACAGAGCTCATGGACTCAAACATAATGCCAGAGACCTACAGCAGTTGTCTGAGACTGAAATAACAGCCTTCCACTCACTAGGTAGGGATTTATGTGCCTGGCTAGTTACTCTGCCTCCTAACTATCAGAGATCAATGTCTACAGAGCTCACTCCCTGGCCATAAGTAGTGCAGATTTCTACTCATCAGCTATTCCAGTGATGCGCAGGTCTGCCATCTTGCTCTTACACTCCACCCCGGCAGTGACTGGTGAAGTAGGAAAGATAGTCCCTGTAACTGTTTCTGGACTATTCTCCCTAACCCCTAGACTGACTCCCTGCATGTTACTGATCTTTCCATAATTTCTGCTGCTCCATCTCACATGCATGATTATCACCCCAGATAACCAATCTGCCTGCTAATAGGGCACATACAGATCACAGCCATATCTCATTAGCACAGAATAGGGTATCCAATTTTATGTGCCACGTTGGACACCGTCTACTCTGCTGTCTGTAGAGGTCCCTCTTCTGCTCTTCTCTGATCTCACCTTGACTATTTAATGGCTTGTTTTCAGCATGGCAGATAATGATTCAACCACACCACAGACTGTTTTCATGCATCTCTTGCTAAAATCTATAAAGAAAAGTAATGTTTCTATCAGCTGTCATAGTATTTGCCATTTTGCTAAAACCCCTTTTAAATGCATTATTTCATATGGAAAACCATTTTACTCTAAGTATGATTTGAGGTTGGATTATGATCCTCACCAGGAATTTCCTGAAATGAACTAGTGCATTGTAAGTCTGAAGGAAATGCAGAATAACTGTAACTCTCTGCAACCCAAAGCAGCCAGGTAGTTTTCAGTTCAAAAGCTTGTAAGGAAATGATACTTGAATTAGCTGGATCATCAACATTTCTAACTCTTCTAAGCAAACCATTAAGATTTAGCCTCTGCTAAGTTTGTAACAATCAGGTAATGAACCCATGTGGCTGAGAAAATAACCCATGTGGCCAAATACTTGTTTTTGGGCAGTTCATCTGGGGTAATTGCCTTATAGGGATACAGTATTAGGTCACAGCAAACACACACATGCATTACATATACAAACTGCTGCTATAATACACAGAGAAAAAATGTCAAATCTACCTTATTTTTGCAGCTTCCACCCTGCAGCTCCCCCACCAAAATGTCACACAGTGAAGAACAGCTAAGTATGTTAATGTTAATTTTTCACACCTACGCAATATTGCTCACATTGACAATGGTCATTGCAAAAGGGGATCACCTTCACTTTTGTGGTACAGTGAACTTTAGTCTTCATTACAAGCAGAAAGTTCAGAAGGACCAGTAATGTGAATGGGGGTAGGTAAAGACACACAAAAGCATATTAAAAAGCTAAATAAGTCACACTGATCATTCTGATGAAACACAGAAGCTATGTTTACACAGCTGATCTGGATCTGCTCCAACTCCCTAACCTCCACTACTTGCTCTGCATCCCCCTTTATGCTTATTTTACCCCTTCTTACAGGAGTCCACAGTTGTATACTGTACCACCCACTTAGAAAGCTCATTACACCTGCTCATCACCATTTTTGTATAAATACACATATTGAAATGTATTCTGAAATCCAAACACAATCAGCAAGTTATGCTCTGTCATCTGCCTAGTTTTCTTTGTTACCTGTATTCTGTCACATGCTCTCTTTTTAACTTTTCATGCATCCACACCATATCCTCAGTCATTCCTGCATTCAATATTTCTAAGCTTCTCAGAATGACCCATATGTCTTCTACTCTTTTATCTCCTTCATCCATTAAGAATCATGTTGCCCTTCTCTGAACTTCATCCACCATTTAGTCCTCTTCTTATATTGCCTCCAGAATTGCACATACTCCAACTGAGGTCTCATCAAAGTTATGTATAATAAAATAATAACTCCATAGTTCTGGAACTGAACCCATTCATGACACAACCCACTACTTCATTAACTCTTTGTTACAGCATTTCCATAGTGCTCATAGCAGTTAGATGCCCCAGTAATCATTTCACCCAAATTCTTTTGTTTTTCAATAGCAAGACTATTCAGCCCAGCAAGCACACACTATACAGATATCTAAGATGAGCACAATACATGTACCCACATTAAACCTCAGCTGCCATCTATCAGACCATTTTCCAGGCCTCTACAAGTCCATTTTTAGTCACTCACCACCATCCAGCACAGCAATGCTGCGGTAGTACAGTGGTAGCGTTGTTACCTCACAGCAAGAGGTTATCCTGTTCGATTCTTGCTGTGGCTTGGGAATGCCTTCTGTGTGGAGTCTGCATGTCCTCCCCGTGGTTAGGTAGCGTTCGAAAGACATGCGTGCGTAAATGGGCGTGCCTTCGTTGAAGGTTGGGCGTCGAGCTGGCACCTCGGCGTTTCGTAAAAATCTACTGCCAATCGTTAGCGGACCGGAGTTCTGCTGTGGCGACCCCTTACCAGTAAAAAGCCAAAAGGCAAACAACAACCACCATCCAGCACAGCATCCCAGCTTAATATCACCAGCAAATAAATGCATTCCCTTTCTATGCCTAATATAATGACAAACATCAAGGATTATCATTGGGTTGCCAATCAAAATCAACTCTTTATGCACTGAAGAAGTGGATGTCAACAACAGCAAAGTTTGAGAATGCATAAAAAGAAGTTAAGTCCTTACCATAATGTTCCATGTGAGTTGTTTATCTCGCCTTTATTCTCACTGATGGGTTTGGAGCCGATCCTCGGCTCCGACACAGCCGATAGTAAAGCTCAAGGTTTGCCAGTAGCTCGAGACCAAGCCCCTTATCCCACAATGCACTGCTGGAATTACCTCAGATCTTGTTTGCTGCGAGTAACAGTATATACATATATATACATATATACAAACCTATACATACCCTTTTATGTATTTCTAGCAAGGCGACTTCCCAAAGGGGAAGAAGAAATATTGAATAACCAGGATGGTACTAGCCTCTAAGTCAACAGTCAGCCAGGAGGGGAAGGAGGGAGGGACGTGAGAATAAAGGCGAGATAAACAACTCACATGGAACGTTATGGTAAGTACATAACTTCTTTATGTGAAGTTGTTAAATCTCGCCGTTTATTCTCACTGATGGGTAGCGTCCCTAGCACCCTCAACCCTGGGTGGCTCATGGGAGTATGTTCTTCAGTACTGTAGAACCAAAGGAAGACCTGTCCCTTGAAGCCTTATCTACTTTGTAATGCGTGATAAAGGTATGAGGCTTAGACCAAGTGGCTGCAGCGCAAATATTGTCAAGGGACAATTTAGCTTGAAAAGCAGAAGACGTAGAGACGGCTCTGGTAGAATGAGCCTTAGGTTTGTGTGTTAATGGCATGCTTGCATTTTCATAAACAAAGGATATACAATCGGATAACCATTTAGATAAGGTTGTTTTAGCCACTGGATTGCCTTTTCTTGCTTCAGAGAAGGATACAAAAAGTTGGTCTGATTTTCTAATATCCTTAGTTCTGTCAAGATAAAATCTGAGCTGTCTGTGAACATCAAGTTTGTGCAGCATGTATTCCAAATTGCTAGAGTGGTTGGGAAAAAAGACTGGCAGCTCAATGACCTGATTGATATTTGACTCAGAACAGACTTTAGGTAAAAATGAGGGGTTTGTTCTGAGAGATACTCTATCAGCATGGAAAATCATGTAGGGTGGTCTGATAGATAATGCTTGAAGTTCTGACACTCTGCAGACAGAAGTAATGGCCACAAGAAATATTGTTTTCCAGGATAAAAATTTAAGATCACAAGAAGATGCTGGTTCAAAAGGAGGAAGAATAATTTAGGACAGCATAAAGTTTAAATTCCGGGGAGAATAGGGAATTTTGATCGGAGGTCTCATATGAAGAATGCCTTTAAGAAAAGTCTTAGATAATTTATGGCCCATAACATTTGAGCCATCAAGCCCAAGGTGAAAATTTGAGATGGCAGCTAACTGAACTCGAACTATAGCAGCTGCTGCCCCTTCCTTAAAGATTTTTGTCAAAAATTCTAAAATAGAAGATAGCGGAGCTCGGAAAGGGTCAATGTTCTGTGTGTTGGCCCAAACTGAGAACCTTTTCCATTTACTGCCATATAATTTCCTGGTAGATGGCTTGTGAGAAGACAAGAGAATTTGTCTTCTATCTTCTGAAATTGAATGAAGCCTGGCAATTAGGGGAAGTGGATTAGCCAAGCAGTCAGTTTCAGAGACTGCAGTGAAGGATGAAGGTCCCCTGACGGGTGCGTCAGAAGGTCCAGAACTGGGTCCAGGATCCATGGATCTTCCAACAAATGATGGTGGAGAAATGGAAATCAAATCTGTCGAGGCCAGTAGGGGGCTATGAGTATAACAGTTCTTCCTAGCGATTTTGCTTTCTGTAAAAATCTGGGTATTAATGGGAAGGATGGAAATGCATAAAGGAGACCCGGGGGCCAATCGTGTAAAAGTGCATCTCTCAGGGGATGACCGGAGGTGGTATTAGGGCAAAGTAGCTTCTGCATTTTGGATTGATGTGACTGGCAAAAAGGTCGCAGGAAGGCTGGCCCCATTTGTGGAAAATCAACTCCGCAACCTGTTGTTTGAGAGACAACTCTTAAGGGAGCAATATCGCCCTGCTTAGCTTGTCCACTATCACGTTGTATTTCCCCGGGATGTGCACTGCTAACAGAAAACGCTGGGATGACACAGCCCATTGCCAGACCCTGAGGGCTTCTCAACAAAGGGGATAAGACATGGTTCCACCTTGCTTGTTCAAGTACCAGACTACTGACATGTTGTCCGTCTGAATTGCAATAGTTCCTAGAGGGAGAGAGTCCTGAAAGTACTGCAACGCCAGAAGCACCGCTCTCAACTCTAGAACATTGATGTGCAGATGTGATTCTTGATCTGTCCAAGTGCCTTGGGCAGTCATTCCCTGAAAATGCCCCGCCACCCTATCAGGGAAGTATCCGTGGTCACAGTGGCTACTGGGGGGGGAGAACAAATGATCTTCCGATTGTGACATGAAGAGACGTCAACCACCACCGAAGATCTCTCCAGCAAGAATCCATGATGAGAATCATGTGGTGCATCGGTAGCTTCTGGTAAGACCACTGAGCAAAGAGGAGCCATTGAAGAATTTGCATATGCATCCTTGCGAGTGGTATAGCCAGGATTGCTGCGGCCATCAAACCTAGCACCTTCAATACCTCTGCTGCTGTAGCTTTGTTCTTTGACATCAGTGAGCTGATGTTTTGGCGGAGAAGAGAGACTCTTTCGACAGGGAGACGTAGAGTGGTAGTTGAGGTATCTAACACTGCTCCTATAAAAACGGTATGCTGCGATGGCGATAAGGCAGACTTTTCGAAGTTGATTGTAATGCCTAATTGATGGCAGAGTGTCACAGTGTATTGTGTTGCCTGAGTCAATTGATGCCTGGTGGCAGCGGTGAGGAGCCAATCGTCTAGGTATGGAAACACCTGGAATCCTAGACGTCTCAGGTGAGCTGTGACCACTGCCATGCATTTGGTGAACACTCTGGGGGCTGTAGTGAGACCAAAGGGCAGGGCTCGAAACTGGTAATGATTGGCTCCCAGCCGGAAGCGCAGATGATCTCTGGAGTGTCTGTTCATCTTTATGTGATAGTACGCGTCCTTGAGATCTATGGAGCACATCCAATCACCTTTCCCTATGAAGGGAAGAATGGACTGAAGCGTGACCATCCGGAACTTCTCTTTCTTTATGAACTGGTTGAGTCTGCTGAGGTCCAAGATAGGTCTCCAGTCCCCTGTTTTCTTTGGTACCAAAAAGAATCTTGAGTAAGTTCCGAATCCAACTTGGTCTGCTGGGACTGGTTGGATGACTCTTTTTTCTAGCAATCTGTGGACCTCTACAATTGCTTGTTCCCCAAGATTGGGTGGAACATCTGGGATTCTCTTCACAGGAATGGGAGGCGGAAGAGAAAGGTATGAAATATCCTCTGGAAATTATGCTTTGTACCCAAGTATCTGATGTTATGTTTAGCCAGGCTTCTGGGTACAAAGGCAAGCGACCCCCGACTGCCTCCAGGGCCGAACAGTTGGGCCCCTTTCAGGGGTGCTGGTAGGGTTGACCAGAGAACTGACCCCTGTCACCCTGTTGCTGCGGACCCCCTCTGCCGCGGGGGTGGTGTCTTCCATTATAACCCCCTCCTCTGCCTCTAGAGGGAGTTTCTCCACATGTGTCCTGAAAGGCTCCCTGTGCTTTTCGGAACCACATTTTCCTTCCCCTAGGGCCCTTGAGGTAGGGCCGAGTAGGGGTCGAAAAATGGACTCCAATGGCAGATAAGGTCTTGCCCTCCTGCTCACACCTGGTTAAAGTTTCCTTTACTTTGGGCCCAAACAGTGATGAGCCATCGAATCGGGTATTAATAAAGGAAGACTTAAAGGGTTCCGCAAAGGAGCAGAGACGCATCCAGGCTTGTCTTCGAAGGGCAATGCCTGAACTAGCAGCTCTACTTGACCCATCAGCTGCATAGGATATGAGACGCATGGACGAGTTTACCACTGAGTTTAGGGTAGCGAGCTGAGCGTTGACTTTGTCGGCCACCCCTGCAGCTCCTGTACCCTGGAGAGTATCTCCTAGCTCTTTCAGGAGATCTCTCTGTAGTCTCGTAAAGTGGGTTAAGTAGTTCAGTGATCGCAGAGAAAAAGTTGCTGAACTAAACTTGCGCTTCCCATATCTATCCATGACCCTAGAATCTCTGTTAGGGGGATGGATAGAGGTGGATGTCTCAGATACTTCCTTTTTGGTGTCTGCAGCTACCACCATGGCATCAACAGGCACTCCCTTTGTCAAAAATGGCTTGTCCACTGGGGCAGACATGAATTTATTGGGCTTACGAGGAACAGGTTCCATGGCCTCCGGTGACTCCCACTCCTTATGAGAAATCAGTTCCATGAGCTCATCATAAGGCGGAGACACCCAAGAAGTGAAAGGTTAAGACCCAAAAGCCTTCAAGAGCAAGGACTCATCCTCAGTAGGGGTCTTGGATGACCAATCACCCCTCTGACTAAGGATCTCTAGTATCTCTGCAAAGGAGATATCCTCAGAGGGGGATCGAGGGGACCCTTCTGACTCATCTAAGTCCATGTCAGATGTCAAAGACTCCTGTGGGGAGTCTAAGTGCCTCCTCTTGCACAGTCTCTTCCTGGGCACCTCCTCAGTGGGGGGATCTGGGGAGGTCTCAGAAGAGTAGGGGATGCCCTGTGGGGGTACTTGAGGGGGTCTCTATGCTTAGAAGGACTGGTAGATGAAGAAGCAGACACAGGAGCTTGAGGGGAGAGGGAAGGCTGAACTGATGCTGATGTTGTCTTTGGAGACAAACCTCTCCTCATAGCATCAAAGGCACCATGGCTCTGACGAGAAGGAGTGGACGGACCCGAGAGTACCGTCTGATCCTCCCACACCGAAACCCTGGGCTCTGAGCCTGAGGTAGGAGCCGAGCTCATCTGAGCCGAAGCCCCGAAAGGAAGAGTCGGCACCGACAAATTGGTTTGACTATCTTCCCCGGACCCGATGGGAGAGCGTCAGCTCCTAGAGTCCTCGGTCGGCGCCGAGGACATCCGAGTAGATGGAGATGATAACCCCGGTGCGGGTATGGGCTACAAGGGTTTGACAACCATCGGTTCAGTTTCCTTTGGCTCCGAGAGTCCAGTACGGCTCGGAGGAGGAGTAGACAAATCCGGTTCCATGGTCTTCGGCACCGACGAGCTGGTCAGGGCCGACAACAATTTGGCAAGTCTTGGTGCCTGTAAAAGCTTCTGCACTAGCTGAGCCATGTCCAAATCTGAAAGGCTGACTGAGGACTTAGCTGAATGCACCAAAGGTGCTGACTGAAGCAGAGGAGAAGAAGGAACTTCAGAGACCGGCTCCAACACCGAGAGCTGGCTCCGACTCAAAGGTACGCTCAGTTCTGAGATCTGTGGAACCGATGACCCTCCTTCTGAAATTTTTGCCTTTTTTGTCACTTTGTCTGAAGATCTGGATTTTGAGGATTTGGAGGACGAGCTAGTACCCTCATGGCTACTCAAACCTCAGAAAAAGATTGCTGTAGCAATCCCCTGTCTATTAGCTTCCTCCTTCTCTCCAAGAGGACTCTTGAAGAAAAAGAATGGCAAATGCTGCAAGTGTCTTGGAGGTGTTTAGCCCCCAGACTGTAGACACACTGAATGTGTCCGTCAGTGACGGACATTTTCGGCTCACAATCTGGGCATTTTTTGAATCCCGATTTAGGATGGGATTTCTACTTCTCATCCAACATAGTTAATAAGTAACAGTAAACCGAAAGAGTAAGACAGAAAAGTCCTTACTCACTTGTACAGATTCACAAAACTAATAATCCCAAACTGGGCACTAAGTATAACAATGTAACTACAGATCACAAATATAGGGCTAAGAGGCCCACAGAGAAGAACCCTGACTATTAGAAAGACTAATAAGTGTAAAAAGGGCTAAAGGCCCACACAAACCAAGAAGCCAGCAGGGCACTAACTATTTAAACTGTTTAAAACTACCTAAACTATAGATTATATTAATAAACACACAACTATTTTAGTAACAAAAAGTAAAAGTTTTTTATAAACGTGCTGTTATTTTTCCCACAAATGGTCCAAGCTAGCTGGATCACCGAGATCTCTCTTGCCGTGGCAAACCAGATCTGAGGTAATTCCAGCAGTGCATTGTGGGATAAGGGGCTTGGTCTTGAGCTACTGGCAAACCTTGAGCTTTGCTATCGGCCGTGTCAGAGCCGAGGATCGGCTCAGAAGCCGTCAGTGAGAATAAACGGCGAGATTTAACAACTTCACATTAAGGGTTATGGTCAGTGAGTTCAAATGATATTTCTTTCTAGTATGTGGAGCTTTATCTGCTCCATGTACTATGTGTTACAGAAAAAAACAAGTGTAGGAACAGAAAATGTTTTACCAGCTTCCAAAGCCTTTGAAAAGTAGTAAAATGCTGCTGCTAAGGAGATAGTCAACCAGAAACAATGTGTCCCTGTATAGAATGAACAGCTTTAAAAGCTGTTAAACACTTCATTCTGCCACACTTTTTTGTTTGTAAGTATGGCAGAATAAAGTATAAACCAACTTTTAAAGCTGTTTCACCTACTGCTGCTGTTCTTTGCTGGCCGGCACTGTCCACTGTTAACCCCTAGCATGAGACCTGGTTGTAACAGCACTTAGGGAGTGTTAACAATAGCTTGTTAACATCTTTCTGACATCAGAAAACTGCCTAACAATTGTCCTTTTCCTCATTTTAAGCATAATCTTAGTGTTACATACACTACATATATAATTAACGGACTAGGATGCATCACTGACCTCTACAGCACCCCACTTATCAATGATATATCTGTGGAAGCAATCAATTGCCACTATCCTTTGAGCCCATTTCTCTGTAGATCTCACAAAGGCAGTGCCTGTAACCCTGTCTTTAAGCTTCTCCAAAATGCTTCTGTGTGGCACATTGAAGCCTTAATGAAATCCAAAAACAGCACAGCCACCAGATTTACCTTATCCCCTCACCCGAAATCAAATCACAAAACAGAAGTAAATCAGTATGACCTGGCCATTTAGTTATACACACAAATTAATATTCATTCTGAAATATACTGTTCTCCAGAAAACAAACTAGTGCTTCTCCTGGAAATTTTCCAGAACCATTTCCACTACAGAGGTCAGGCTAACCAGCCTATAATTTCCTGGATTATGCAAGTCTCCACTTTTAAGACACACCAAATATGCCATCCTTCAGTATTCCTTTGGCAAGTTAATGAGCAGAGCTATAGGAAGGCCCTACAGTACTTCAGACAAATGCTTAAGAATTGAAGGAGTTAGTCACCTAGCCCATTAGTCTTATCTTACCTCAGATCCCAGAGCACATCTTCAATTTTTCTTTTAAAAAATGCACTACCAGTCTCATCAATAACAAACTTTGCTTCCCACAAATGTGGCCTTTCCTTTTTTCCTAGTAAATACTGGCAAAGAGTCTTACAGAGAATCTCTGCCTGGTCTTCAGCTCTTCTACCTCTATTCCTCGTTTCACTTGCTTCTATCCTTATAGTCCTGTTCTCCCTCACTTACGTAAGTATGATGATCTAGCACTGTTACCCCCAAATATTACTCTAAGTTAGTCTACACTAACTGATTGATGACTCCGGCATCTGCATGAAAAAAAAACTTATTTCCACTGATACTTGGCCTCTGTCTAATACTGCTACACAGCTAGTGTACTGTTCATGAACTGTTGTCCAGATGATTATTCATTTATATATTTGTAAATATCTCAACAAACAAGCAACATGGATAGAATTTCCTGGTGCTGTATGAAAGTTCACAAGTGGGTGAACAAAAATGCTGTTCACGGTGGGTGTCTAGCTTGAGTAGTTAATGCCACAATGTATTTCTAAAAAAAAAAAAAAAAAAACAGTTCAAAAAGTACACATTTATTATGGTCAGCATGACATGAAAAACTAATACTGTAAAGATGAAATTGCATTGAATACTTTGCAGTTAATGTGTATTGAGTAATTTTTAAGATTCTAAAGATAAAAACATTGGTTTCTACCATGAGTTTGTAACTTCTTTTTGTCAAAAGGATACTGGAATTTAGTGTTAGCCTTCCTGAGTAACTATGGGGCAAAAACCTACTTTAGAACACCAAATCCCTATCTAGCTTTGCCTTTGCATAGCTTACCTCACTGGACATGTTTCTCATTGCATTCTCATAACCTGTCCTGCTATCTTTTTCTTTCAGTCTATGCTCACTATGATACCTATCCTTCTCCTTTAAAACTCTCCTAATCCTTTCCATCAGCAATGCCGACTCTCTTTTCTCTTCCTCTTACTCCTGCTACCATACAGTTTAACATTAAGAAAATAAAAAAATAACTAAATATAATGCAAGGCAATGGTTAACATTTTAAAAAAGGATTTAAAAAGTGCGAGTGAGTTTGTCAGTGCTTGGAGCTGAACATGACTAGCTAATTTCAGCCCTATTTGTTCTATTCCTCAAACCACAAGTTCCTTCATACTCCAATATACTGCACTTTGACAAATGTTGGGCTTGCAGTGATAGAGAACATACATGGAGTTGTTTTGTTTGGTTTTCTGGCACAGAAAACATTTACTTAAAACCTTCAGACACTGCTGTCAAGTGAAGTAGCATAAGGAAACCACGAGTAGTAGGAGACTGACACAGCTACTCCAGCAGCAGGAGTGAAAGTGAGCCGAGTTGTGTAGCTTCTTACAACTGCAACACAGGAAATGCTGCCAAGCTGCAGATGTCAGCTGTGACAGCAGGTGAGAAACTATTAAATGACCCTGTTTAGCAGTCTTGTCAGTAGACCAGAGATGAAGATAGAGTGCAAGAGAGTGGGAACAGCTGTTAACTGACACTGCGAGAAAAATCAGAGCTGCCAGGGCCAGCTTTAGCAGTCATGCTATTTACAGAAAAGATACTTTACTGCGGTGGTGGTGCTGCGGTAGCGTTGTCGCCTCACAGTTAGACGTTGCCTGTTCAATTCTCAGTTAGAGCGTCTTCTATGTAGCGACATGCGTGAATGGGCGTTCCTTCGTTGAAGGTTGTGTGTTAGGCCCGGCAAGCCAGTACGTAAAAATCTACTGCCAATCATTAGCAGACCGGAGTTCCGTTGTGGCGACCCCTAACCGGGAAAAGCCGAAAGACACAAAAAATACTTTATGACAGCAAATTGTCAGATTTTAATCATTAAGGAGCCATTACAATTTTTTAAATTCTCTCTGTTGGAAACGGGTCTGTATTCTGTGGCTGGTTTGACAAGAAGGAGGCAGTTGTAAATCTGTTATTATATAGCTTGTCAAATAATGCACCATTTAGACATTCCATTTTCTGAATTTTGCTGCATTCTCAACACAGGAACACAACTGAGTGGGACATTGACAGATGTGCAGGTTGTTATTGGCCCAATGCAGAAATAAACACAAGTATGCTCATGATCAGTAGTGAAGTTCCTTCCAGGGATTTATTTACTTATTTCCTTCTTTCAATTCATTTGACTGCATCAGACCCACAAGGCCTAAGATCTTTTTATAGGACTGACCACACAGAAAACCTCCACAAAAGCAGCAATAATAACTAATATGCAGTACAAAAAAATAGCTATGTGCAGTACTTTCAGCTTTTGTGCAAATCCAAATCTTCCACCCTAACAGAAGTAAAGAAAAGGGAAGGCTACTGTTCGATTAAGGGAATGCCTGCAGCACATCTAGAATGAAACTATACATCTGAGCCTTGTGTTACTTACAATACTGAAGTAGTAGCTATGTCAAGTGTGGCACAGCAAGCAACAGCAATGAGAATGGACCAAAAAAAGAATTATGGAATATCAGTAACAGAGAGGTGTCCACTCTGCATTAAGAAGAGAAACAGAAATGGCAAAAGTCTTGGTGAAAGATTAATCTGAACAGAAGCGAAGGCTATGGACAACTGGCCTTACTGTTTGGTCTTTACTAATCCAGTCAGGCTCAGAGGGGTGGTAGTGAAACAATAGTTTCACTGATTTCTGCACTGGTAGTGGGAAGCCTAAAAAGGACTTATGCTTGGCAATAAAGAAAAGAAGATTTCAGTTTACCAGAAAGCACAATAAGAAACAGCATGAAAAGGTGACAGCATATAGTAGTATTAATTAATCCATATAGGATTGCATCAAGGAGAAAATGAGACAGGAATGACAGCTTATACCAGTGATGGCAAACCTATGACACGCATGTCAAAGGTGACACACCACGACATTTTGGGTGACACACCATCGTTCACCAACACCCAAGTTACCAACGAAACTGAATGAACAAAAATACAAGAAATATGTGACCCTGCACGTATTTATTAAAACTCAGCAAAAAAAGTCATTAATTGATGTTGAATCAAATGCAATGTGTTCCATATTTTTTTTAGTTCAATTCAAAATTACTATTAAAAGTAGGGCAATTTTTTGGTGCACTATTTTAAGCCCAATTATTAGTGCACATGTTGTTTTCTCTATTGTAAGTCACTGATTTTTCTTTTATTTTTAATACATAGGAGCCACATGACTGGACTATATTTTTAAATAAATGAATATGTAAAAAATTGTTTCTCTTTTGTTGGGGGGGGGGGTGACACACCAGCAGAGTTAAGTTAGGCATTTTCCAAATTTTTGACATACCGAGCCCAAAAGGTTCGCCATCACTGGCTTATACCAAGAAAAGAAAAAGAGCAGGACATGAACTCAACTATCCATGACAAATGAGGAGGCTTAGAAGTAATAAGTAAAAAGGGAAGGACATGTGGAAGGACCCGGGGATCACTTCTGTGGTTCTGCTTGACAGGGGCACAGGAAAATAATTTTCTTGGGTGGCGAAAGCCAGGGTACATTTTTGGCTAGGCTTGTATAGGCCCTAGGGCCAGTAGCCTAGTACCTACCTATGAACCTATGAACCTATAACAGCAGAAAAGGTGGCATAGAAATGCTCTTAAGAAGGTCACAGGAAAAGTAATAAGACTTCATCATGAAAATTGGAGCAGCCCTAGGAAAGAAGATGACCAGAGTTCAGAGAATAGTACTAGGCTAACTGCCCTTGTGGGCCACTTTAAGCCTAGCCAGTTAACCCACATAAGAATCAAACCGTCCACTTTGTGTCTGCAAGGTAAACACCTTAACCATTATACCAACCTCCCACCAGAAAGTTGAGGTGTGGGCAAAATAATTTTCCAAATACACTGGGTATGCTGGGCAGTCCATGTAGATCATTTTCTAACATAATTCAGGTATGCAGCAGGATAAAAGCCTCACATATAATGTGTAGATGTCTCTACATACATATAAACAGAGTAGAACAACCGTAATGGATATGGCAGTGCATTTACACTGGGGAAAGCAGTTTTCTGATGTAAAATACCTTTGAATGCTATTTAGCTTTAGTCTTGTGCTACAACATTAACTGTTGCCAACAAAGAACACTGCCCAAAACATTTTAACAGTTTCAAAAGCTGTAACACATTTTAATATCATACAAAAAAGTAAGACAAGAGAGTGAAGAATCTAAACTTTTAAAGCTCTACATTCTTCAGACAGACATTTAGTGTTTCATGGGTTTCAAAGCTATAAAATACTCTAATGCCCCAACAATGAATTATAATTGTATCTCTCAGATCATAACTGATATATTATGCATTCTCAGTATGACTGCCAACATTCACCTTAAGAGCTGAGAAAAGTTAGCATTCGAGGTGAATTTCTTGACATCCACATTGCTGGAGGCCTTATATGACCCTTTATATAATATTATGCCATGCTTTAATCTACAGTGAATGCAAGCAATAAAAATAAAGTCTGAAGAGAACAAATGCAGACAGATGCCAACAAAAAATCAGCATATTAATAAAATAAATTATGACCTGTCAAGAGATCACCATGTTGACTTTTTTTTTTTTTTTAAGAAACAATGTTCTTGTGCAGGAAGCTCAATCCTTCCCACACTCCCTAAATTACATATCAGTTTTTAGGGTCTGACTTTCCACATAAAAATGCTTGACACTTGCCAACTAATGTAAGCTAATAAATGTGTAAAATAAAAATAGCAAAACGACTGACAACCTAGTCATATATAGATCTGTAATACTGTACTTCATGTAAGTATGATTACATATGACAGTTGCAACTTTGTCATCTAATGGTAAGCACGTAGGTTTGTATTTCTCTGTCTACATTGCATTGTTAGAATAATTTGTGTCAACAATAACAGGAAGGATACAGGTACAAAATTAGGAACAATTTTTAAATGTTACTCTAACTTAATTAAAAAGTTCCTAAAACAACAGGGTTTGTATCAACATACATTTTCTAAAAGATAAGAAGAATGAAACTCTAATAACTAGAGTGAATGACACACTGTAATCCACAGTAATTTACCAGAAAATCAACCCTTTACAATGGATAGGAAAAAGATATGAAGCAAAATCAGAGACAGCTGTGACGTATTCTATCAGCTGCCTCTGGAGCCTCAATTTGTAGGTCCCAAAAGCTAATAATGTTTCCCCCTTGACCTAATCCAATATTTAACAGAGGAAGAGAAATGTAGGGTGCCACTATCAGAAGGTGGGATGGTAATGGATGGAGACCATGAGCAACTGGGGATAATTTAGAAAAGTATAGAAAAGAACTTGCATGACACTAGGGAAAAAAGTTCCATGGACTAGACAAGTTTGCTCTGCAAGTACTTGTGGCATTCACAGTACCGCTTGAAGAACCACTGCCTAAGCTGCAGTGTCTCACACAAATCTGAAATGGTGTCATGGGAAAAATGGCAGCCTTGTACAAAAATGGTTCAATGAAGGAGTCCATCAACTGCAAATGTATTAATTTCACTTCCAATCCAGAAATAATGATAGAGGAAAGTCACGGGGAAACCTTAGAAACTGGATGATGTTGATGAACTCAGTGATCAGCAGAGGTGTCACTATTGTTATATTTTATGTTTTTGTTGCAGGACTTTTATCTTTTACATATATACATATCTACATATGAATATGTATATATTTACAACTATGTCTGTATAGATATGGTTATAGATACACCTATAAGTATATAAATATAAATACATTACCAGAGTTGGGTAAATATTCCCTTTCCCCAGTATTGTGTGATCTCAGCACTGGAATATATAATTAGCAGAGGGGTGCTGACTTTTTTATTTTGTCAACATTACAAGCTTCAACATTTAGGTGTTTTATTTTTATTTAGTGCACCCACTTCTATATATGTGCACCATCAGCAGCACCATCATCTACCTCTTTTTTCCATTTTCTACATAGGGTTGAGGTGTTGCACCAACCATTGCCACCCTCTCAATTCACTGCCATTCTATTACCTTCTTCGACAATCATGCCTGACTTTCACAAGTCTTCTCAAACACAATCCATCCTTTTGCTGGATGCGCTCATTTTCTCTTGCTTTCATCCTGTCTTTCTCAAACCTTCTTCACCTTCTGCTTCTTCTCTGCACATGTGCCTCAATCATAGGTTCATATGTTGTTACTAAGCTAACAATCACTAGGGCCCTTACAAGCATAGCCACATACCCCAAGCCATTTTGGACCTGAGTATCATTGGCCTCTATATGAGGGTGGGCATGTTAGTAGGGTGGTAACGAGGATTTGAAGGGGAGGGGTTGTTAGTTAGGATAATACATTTCTTATTGATGGCCTCTGTCCATAAGGGACATGAGGACCAGACTGGGGGGGTAAATTTACAATCTCCTATCCAATTGTCAAGGTTTTGTTTGAATAGGGTCAGGGATGAACTCTGTTTTACGTGGATGAAGAGCCTATTCCATAGTGCAGGGATCCTTTGGGACACATATCTGTCTCTCCAGCACATTCTGTTTATCTCACAAGCAAAGTGTGGATCCCTGGATCTAGTCCCTCTGGTGCTGCTTGTTTTGCATATATGCAACAGATCAATCAGGGAAAAGATTCCCTCTCAGCAGCCTGCAGGAGACAGAATAGGGAAACAGAGTTTTTAGGCGATCAGTGCAGGACAGGGTAGTCATGCCCTGAATTCACCTAGTGAGAAACGTTTGTAAGCATTCCAACTGTTGGAAGTGTCTGGTTAGATACAAGCCACAGAGGCACACTGTACTCAATGATAGATCTGATAAGGGCTGAGTAGATAGGTACTATAACTTCCTTGGACCTGGATGCCAGACCCTTACCTATAAGTTGGGTGACATACAATGATTTTCTTACCATCTTAACTACGTGTTAGTCAAAGGCCAGACTGCTGTCTATATATGTTCCCAGATCCCTTACTATTGCTTCAACTCTTAGAGATATTTTATCACTGGAGTAATTACTTTGGGCTGACAGTTTCCCAAAGGGCACCAAAGGATCACCGTAGTCTGTTCTTTCTGACCTTCACTGCAATTGGAGCTACTTTGGCTTCTGCTCTGATGCCATCATTTTCTCATCTGTAGCACATTGTGCTTCCTACTACCCATCTCGGACACAACATCTCCATTACCTCTAGCTTCCTCAACTGCTCTGTCTTCACTTCTCAGGTTTTTGTGCTATACAGAAGTACTCTTTGTGTCACTGTTCTGTACACTTTCCATATCAGCTTGTTTCGCTTTTTTTCTGTCACATACTACCCCTGACACACTGTGCCAGTAGGCTGCAGTCCCTCTGACTCTAGCTTTGACTTCCTCATTCTGATTTCCTTTCCTTTCTCAACCAACCCTCTCAGATACCTGAAAATGTTAAACTGGCCCACTATTTTCCCATCTATTTCAAATTTCAGCTTCTTCTGACTTTCTCCATTTATTGCCATGCCAGCTGTCTTGTCTGTACTCACATTCATCCCATGCGCCATCAGTTTTAGATCCAATTCCCCTGTCATTTCCTGTTCAGAGTCTGCCTGCAATGCCACATCATATGCATACAGCAACTTTGGTGATCTGTAGTGGAAATTATTCAAGCATTATTGGAGAAGATAGAAATATCTTTGAAGTTATAAATCATGACTGGAATAAAATGAAAATGGAGTTTAAAAATAGGGTTAAAAGAGAAGGAAATATGGTTAAGAAGTAGTAGAAATTACTTAGAGGGGCTGACAAATTAGTTAATGTACTGCAGAATAAGCTGACTCTCACAGAACAAGAAGAGGAGCAAATGCAGAGTGCTAAAGGGAAAATAAGGGACTACCTGGATAATCAAAGTCAAAGTAAACTTTATTGTCATTCAGAAATCACACAAGTGCAAAAACTAAATGAAATTCCGTGTCTCCAGACTCAATGTGCAGACAACATATAGACTATTTTCACGGACATTTACATATGTAACACCTAGCCATTACATCACACGCATGCAGGTAGACAGACTAGTATTGCACATAATTAGAAACACATTTTAACACTTTTCGAACTAAACACTTACTTGCATGAGACTTCAGTATTGCACAGTTACTTGGTTAAGACATTGCATTGATCCTTGCAAAGAAAGAGACATTTGAGTATTGCACCGTGAACATTAGAGTACTGCACTATGGACCTTACAGTATTCCGCTATGGTTAATTTACGAATTTGCATGTACTGCACTGAAAGAAGAGATATTTTACTGCACTGCTACTGCCCTAGATGGCCTATAAGTTACAGTCATGGTGAATATTGTACTAAGTATTAGGTGAGACTGGTAACCAGGTTCTTGCACAATTTGAGACAGTCTCTACTGACCCAGTTGGACATCATGGAGTATAGTGGTTATTATCAGCAGCCTGATGACATTAGGGAAGAAGCTGTTCCTGAATCTCGTAGTTCTGCAACGTATGCTTCAGAAGTGCTTTCTAGATGAAAGATGCAGGAACAGTCTGTAAGCAGGGTGAGTGCAGTCTTTAATTATTTCTCTGGCCTGCTGAGACATCTGGATAAGTACAAGTCGTGGATAGGTGGTAAGGTGGTCTTAATGATCCTCCTGGCTGTCTTCACCACTCTCTGGAGGGATTTGCGCTCAGAGGTAGAGCAGCTTCCATACCATACTACGAGGTTGTTCATCAGGATGCTTTCTATCCTACCTCTGTAGAAGGTAGTGAGAACTGTCGATGGGAGATTCACTCTCCTCAACCTTCTTAAAAAGTGCAATCTCTGGTGTGCTTTCTTGACTATGGCATTTGTATTTATGTTCCAAGACAAGTCATCATCGATGTGCACTCCCAGAAACTTTGTGCTTCTTGCTCTTTTAACTGTTTCTCCATTAATAGTGAGGGGAGAATGTCCCTTGTGATTTTTCTTGTAGTCCACAATTATCTCTTTTCTCTTGTTCACATGTAGTGCTACGTTGTTATTTCCACACCAGGTAATCAGTTGTTCCACCTCATCTCTATACACTGTTTCATCGTCATTACTGATGAGACCCTGCACCATTGTGTCATCAGCAAACTTGATGATGTGATTTGTATTGTACCTGGCTGTGCAATCATGTGTTAACAGGGACAACAGCAAGGGACTTAGTACACATCCTCATGGAATTCAAATGTTAAGAGTGATGCTATCTGAGGAGTGATTTCCTACACACACTTTCTGAGGTCTGTCTGTGAGAAAGTCAAGAATCCAGTTACAAAGTGGATGGTTGATGCATAGTTGGAGAAGTTCATTACCAGATGAAGAGGGATGACCATGTTAAAAGCAAGGCTGAAATCAATGAATAGTACCCTTGCGTAAGTGTTTTTATTCTCAAGGTGTTCCAGCAATAGATGTACTTGAACAGTGCTTGTAAGACCCTTGTAATAGGCATGCACTTCCAATACACCCTGTCTTACACATAATTAGGAATTAATTCACCTGTACTGCTATTGAAACAGGCTACCACAACAATATCAAACAATACTGAATACCTCCAAAGATTGAGAAACAAAAATTATATTGTTCTAGTATTTTCAGGCATTGAGTGACGTGCTAGAGAGATGGCATCTGCCATAGAGCGGTTTGCTCAATAAACAAACTGCAGAGGGTCAAGATCAGCAGACAGCCCAGATGTCATGGCGTCTGTGACCAACCTTTCAAAACATTTCATCATTGTGGGGGTGAGGGCTACAGGGTGGTAGTCATTTAGACAAGATGGAGGAGACTTCTTTGGTAATGGAATGATTGCTGTATCCTTGAAGCATTTCAGAACTGTTTGCTGACTCAGAGAGTTAGTGAAGATATCCATGAGGACATTTGTTAGTTGCACTGCACAGTCCCTGAGCACATGCCCTAGGATGTTGTCAGGCCTATACATAATATACATGACTTTAGAAAGATTGCAATTAAGCACCTATTTTTTTATAATGAATCCTGACCACAAAATATTTTAGCACAATGACTTAGGTAACAGAATGCTAAAAAGATTGCAAAGAAGATACACAAGTACTCCACAGTGGATGAATGGTCCTAAGGTCAAAAAAGTCAATACAAACAGAAAAAACCTTCAGGACCAAATACAGCAGAAGGGCTTTAATTCTTTAATACGATAGCGCTTTCTCACCATAAATGGCACTTCATCAGACTACACACAAACTAAAACAGTAACAATCTTTAAATAATCAGTTTGTTACTAAAATCACCAATTAAAGGCCTTAACTCACAACCAACCAATCACAAATTGGTGTCATAGTTAGGCTTCCATTCATAAATACGCATTCATAAAACTCATTCATAAAGACAGGAATATTTCATTCACTTAAACAGATGCAGAGTGTCACACTGCCAGCCCAGCTATCTGGAATTTTGTAAATAATTCTATGTCATTTGTGAATACTGAAATGATTTATACAGAAATGTGAATAAAGTGCTGAGCTAAAATGTAACCACAGCATGCCCTACTGGAATAGAACAGGAATGTGCATGCACTATTGTGACTTTTTAGATGTATATGTTTAATGGAAACTGGGACATAGGAGGTTAACTTAAAACAATTCAGAGAAAATTGTTGAAATTAAATTGTTTTTTATAATTACTGGACCATAAACAGAAAATATTATCTCTCAGTTTCAGTGGAGTAGCAGACACAATGCCTAGAGCTAAATTTTTTTGTATTGTCTTGAAAGAGAAGTAATTACTGGGTTTAAGATGTAGAAGTGTTTTATTGTTTTATGACTTCCGGGATCTGCAAACATATAAGAGATATGTATTTTTCACAGAGAGATGGTAAATTCAGTTAGTTTCTGACAATGGGGGTTTAGCTTGGGAACTGAAAGTCAGGTGACAAAAAGTTATGTCATCCAAGCTAACCCTATTTGATATTAATTTAGGAACTCTCTGAGAGAGAGACTGTGCATTTTGTATTTTGTCTTTGACCAGGAAACATCCACTCATCTGCACTTGCCTTGCTATAAGTAAGTTTTTAAGGCACAGTAACTCCTTTATATTCAGATAAGAATATAGTAAAATCTATCTTAGATGTTTTCTTTATTTACTTGAGACTGTCCTGCAATGTTGTTTTAAATATTTCCTGTGATTTTGAACTCTGATGTAACCAATTGCTCACTGAGTATTGTCTTGTTCTTTCATTTATTATTAAATATATTTAAACCTTTTATTTGTGCCTGGTCTGTTAGCAGTATTTAAGCTCTTAGAGTACTTGCATATCTATATGGTGACACTACAGACCACTCATAAATAGCCTACTCTTGGTCAGACTACCATTTGGATTAATAGTAACATTACACAGTAGGACTGGACATCCTTTGTTAAGGGCCTTAAAGTAGCTGATAAGTAGTAGCTAGTGGCAGTGGAAACTACCTTATTGTCTGGGCAGAAGTAGGCATAGCTAGTAAACCTGTGCCAGCCTTTCCCAGGAGTGTGTGTGTGTGTGTGTGTGTGTGTGTGTGTGTGTGTGTGTGTGTGTGTTTGCATATAAATCAAATCTCAAAGAGTTTGTGTGTCAGCTACCTGGGCAGGGACACAAAGCACTGATTGGATAGACAGGGTACTGGAGATCTTGGTTTGGCCACTCAGCTGAGATCTCAACCCTAAAGCTGTGCCAGTAGGAAGTCTTATTGGGATCTGGAGAAAGAGGGAGAGAAACCAGCACCAGACTGACTGTGATCTCTGTGTTCTCTTAAGGGAAATTGAACTTTACTGTGTGTGTACTTGTCATCCTCCCAGTATGTATGTTCCTCACTGTTGCCAGTGGTGAGGACTGAGGCTCCTTGATTATTGGACCAGTGCAGGTGTGCCACACAGAGATTTCATTATTCATGCCTTTTATCTTTGCTTTACCCAGTAAGTTATGTTCTTCCCTTCCTTCTTATTGCTATATACCTACAAAAAAATCCTTGCTTATCTTCTTGGTCTCTTCAGCTAATTCCATTTCAACTATAACCTTTGCTTCCATTTCATTTGTTGCTGCCTTTTCCCTAGCCTTCTTGTATGACACCTCATTCACTTTCTCATAATTTTCTTTCTACCTGTTTAAACCTTCTTTTGCTCTAACTGCTAACTTCAGATTCCTGTGCAGTCACATTTCTCTTCTTCTCTTTTTGCCTGTTCTTCACACTTCTGTCCACAGCTATGAAAACTCCATCCCTGATTCATTACCTTCTAAATTTTCAAATTAATCTTTATGAAAAAGTTACAGTCCACAGCAATGACACAATGGAAAGAAGCTGAACAATATGTTTAAAGATTAAAGTTAAACTTTAAAAGTTTTGACTGGAATAACATATTACAACTGTAAGGAAACATTAGAATGAGAGATCAAATAAGTGGGTCTTTAGCTACCTGTTGAAATGGGCTAGTGTGTGAGACTCTCTCAACCCCTGGGAAGTAAGCTACAGGAGCATGGAGCCTGGTGACAAAAGGCACAAAAGTCAGGAGATTCTAAGTTAAATCAAGGAACCTGAAGCAACCCCAAGGAAGGGGAAAGCAAAAATCTAACAGGGCTGAACAGGACCAAAAGCTGTTTTAGTTAAGGATGACCCATGCCACATAGAATCAAATTGACTAATATATACACTTTAACAACAACTGGACACTTTATAGGGAGACAGCAGACACTCCAGGAACTGATATAATGTGTTGGTAACAATGTGTACCAGCTAATAACAAAGGATTGTCATCTCCTGACAAATCAGAAACAGGAAAGTTAAAATCACACTGAAACCTCAGCTCCTTACTATTAAGTACAACTTCTTCTCCTTTTATACCTTTTAACCAAACTTCAAACTTTGAAAAAATCTTTATGGGCTAAAACGTATGGCACTACTCCAGGACCTCAAAGCACAACAAATGAAAATCAAATAAGTGCCACACAAGTACCACTGAAGAGTGCCAGACCAACATTGCTAATAGTACAAAAAATACTTGAACAGTGCTTGTAGGACCCTTGTAATAGGCATGCACTTCCAATACACCCTGTCTTACACATAATTAGAAATTAATTCACCTGTACTGCTATTGAAACAGGCTACCACAACAATATCAAACAATACTGAATACCTCCAAAGATTGAGAAACAAAAATGATATTGTTCTAGTATTTTCAGGCATTGAGTGACGTAAATTCAAAACCAAACTCTTTTTAGTGATACTGGCCACGTCTGACCTCAAAATGAACTCCTACAGCAAATTACTACAAGTGAGGTGCTATTCAATTTTGTGTTAAATTAGGTTTTTGTATAGCTTGGTAATAGGACAAAGCAATGACATGGCCTGCACTTTTTGTTCAAAATACAATTCCCCTTTTTAAATGATAGAGGAAAAAGTGTTGTTTGCTCCACATATCTGTAAAACCCCAACTTAGCAATGCATGTTTAAAAATATATAAAGAGAAAAGAAAACAAAACTACCCATTGGAGAATAAAGGAATATCACACTACAAATCAGCTGTCTGAAGTGGTTAACTCAAAACTGATAAGTTTAAAAACTCAGCTTCACTGTAATTCTGCTGATACTGAATAAAGCCTACTTCAGTTCTTGATTAGACTGTGCACATACAGCAATCAGAAACCACTCACATTGGAGTTAGCTGCATTTAATTAGGGAAATAGATTGTTCTTCTCTCTCCTGAGGTAGATGACATTTTTGACAAAGCCAACATTTCAGTCATTTCTTTTTTGGATTGGATGATTTATTACTGTCCATCTAATATACAAAACAGGCTTAAGAGGATACTCTGTAAGTCAGCTTACTGCTGTTCAGAGATAATCAAA
Source organism: Protopterus annectens (assembly GCF_019279795.1). Taxonomy (NCBI): domain Eukaryota; kingdom Metazoa; phylum Chordata; order Ceratodontiformes; family Protopteridae; genus Protopterus; species Protopterus annectens. The sequence goes on along the minus strand of NC_056733.1, from coordinate 1,087,351,180 downwards.
ACTAAATTATCTTGTATAGTCTAAATTACTTTGGACCATAATCACTAAAATCAAAGACTGAGCCTTAAAACTGAAATAAGGATGAAATAGTCAGAAAGTCTTAATACATATATATTTAATGCCTGGACCCCCCCCCCCCCCGAAAAACCTTATAATTTATTGCAAAGTGTATTTCCACATTTAATACAGCTTTGGATGCTAAATATTTTATTATACAATGACCCCCCCCATTAATATTCCAAAACGTGCATGCTGATTGGCCAGCGTGCATGTTGTAAATCCCACAATATACCAACGGAAAAAGGTCCGGTCGCCCTCACTTTTTTCCATTGGTATGAAGTGCTCAAAACATTTTTTTTAACAAATAAAAAAAAAAGAAAAAATGGAGCAACGGAGACTTTCTTTTCTCCGTTGCTTCCGTTTCTAAGCATTGATGTACTGGGTATGCGTGGGACACAAGTCCATACACATGCTCAGTACATCAAAACAGGGAAACAGCATACCACAACCAGTGGAAGAACAGTAATGCGCCATTATACAAAGGCATTATTTAAGAAAAGTAACTTTTTTTTTCTTAAATAATGTCATTGTATAATAGCAATAACCGACTCCGTGGTTGTGGTTTATTGAAATTTATTCACGGTTGGCTTTATTTAATCACTCAGGCTTCGCCCTCGTGATTAAACCACACCAACCATGGGTAAATCTTCAATATACCACACCACGTCATCGGTTATTGCTTAATTATTCTATTCATCTTGTGTTTATAAATGTTCTTTTTTCCTATAAAATGTTGAACATTCTCAAGGGCACTATTACAGATGTACAATCTCCAGTCTTTCTTTTTTTCCCCCATTAACTTCAACATACATATGTTGTTAAATCAAAAACATTAATTTTCAAATATTCAAGACTATAGTTTCTTTGAGCATTTATTATTCACAAAATCCATCTTCTTTATTAAAATGAAGCAACATTTAGCAATGCTTAATTGTATAAAAAAAATTGCACTGGCTGTACACATTTAAGTTGTACTAAAATGCATACTATATACAAATATTTGTATAAGGAAAACAATGGAAATCTTATACCCTAATTAAATACTTGCATAAAGAAAACACTGAAAAGTGGATCCATTGTGAAACCCTAAATGACAACACCCAAAAGACCATATAATCCCTTAAAAAGTATATAAACAATAATCTCCTTATATCTCTAGATCTAACTATTGCTGACATTTATCACTCATTGCATGTCTTTTTTACAAAAAGGTAATTATTTTATTTCAGTTTTTATGAATTTTTCATAGCTGGATGGATTATGGTTGCTACTGTCAGAGATATTATGATACTAAGTATATCACATGTGATTCTTTGTTCCTAAAGAGTATTTAAAATAACATTCATTTTTCCATCTACATCCTGGTTACAGAGACAGGTACTTAAACATTTTACTGTTTTACTTTAGTTTCCAGGTTCACAAGTCAGGCTCACTAAGTGACACCATTGCTCTTGCAAACCATACTACTATAGCTAAAGGTCACCTCCTCATGTTCTAGCCATGCATCCAGCCACAAATAACAACTGCACACTACATTGTGATGAGAACACTACTGCTGATGTTCCATCATTCAAATGAAGTGTGCAACCTATATTTATTTGTATGACAATTCAAAAAAGGTGCACACCACTCTGCATGTATGTGGAGGCTACTGTCACACAATGCTGCCTAAAGCTTGCTTCATAAACAAGTGCAGACTTTACATACACTACCAAACAACCAATTATATGAAACATCTTGGCTTCAGTTTTGGTGTCTAAAAAAAGGAAAATGTAGGACTGCCAATTCAGAAAGCAACAGGTGCAATGTAATGTTGTCATGGTTCAAGCATGTAATGCTGGTGTACTATAGCTCATAGTGGAATCCTCTTGCTCTTTTTAAGTTAGAGACTGATCAAAAGAAGACAAGCCGGCACCTATAGCTCTCAACCTCTTAGCACAAAAAAATCTTGACAAAGACAGGAATAATGGGGGACAAAGCCCCCAAAATAGGGACATTTTTTAAATATTGCTCTTAGAAACATTTGCTAGAATAAAAGGTATTTGTTGCCATTCATTTTCTGAAGGATACGAAATCTGAAATTCAAATGCCTGTCATTATTTAGTGATTTTAATCCTTATTGATTTGTCACAAAAATCCACCGATTTTTATGAAGCACAGACCTAAAATACGAGGCAAAAATCTGAACAGTTGAGCGGTCACCGTATACACCTTTTTGTTCTCTGCCACTCGTAGCAAGCGGGTAGGATTTCCCGGACTACTAGAATCAGAAAACACCCCCCACGTTGAACAGCAGTCTTTAGCGGGGACTGGTTTTATGTGGACAGTGGCGCAGCTTCTTGTCAGTTTAACGAATAAAAAGGCACCCAATCAATAACATGACAACATCTGTCGGTTAGCGCCTTGGATATTACTTGTTTTTCAGTCCTGTCACGGGTTGACACAGAACTGCAACACTTGCAATATTTTAGCCATAACCATTACAGTGTAATGATTACTCTCTGTTCATCTTTCCAAACTGTACACCACAGCAAGTTAATAATTTGAAATGCAAAAATAACACTAGCCTAACACCAGATATTTCATGTACATCTATCTAATATCTGGTGTACACTAGCCTAACACCAGATATTTCATGTACATCTATCTAATACCTGGTGTACACTAGCCTAACACCAGATATTTCATGTACATCTATCTAATATCTGGTGTACACTAGCCTAACACCAGATATTTCATGTACATCTATCTACATATGACCGTATTACTTAAAATACACAACTGTATTATTCACTTCACCAGTCAGAATTTTTTTACATATTTCTCAACTGTACAGATTCTATTTTTTGCTTCATATTATTGGTCTGTTTTTCATATATTGTATGTGCGCCTGCGTTTTTTTTTTTTTTGGACAAATAAGTGACGCATCATTAAAGACCGAAATTAGAATATGATGACAGACATTTGAATTTCAAACTCCATACCCTTCAGAAAATCCACGCGAATGCATAACCTTCTATTACCTTTCTAAGTCTGTAAGAGCAATATTTAAAAATTGTCCCTATTCTCGGGCCTTTGCCCAGTTTTACTTTATTGCTCTAAGAGGTTGAGAGGTATGGATTCAGAAATTAACCCAAACGCCTTATCACAAAAAACTTAGGTAAAAAGTCCTCTGTCGCCACTTAGACGAATATCACTTACACAAGTTCCTTAGTAACGCATATTGAATGAAAAAAAATAATATGTATATACATGTGTCTCTATATAGAGAGAGAGGGAGATTCCTCACACTTGTATAAAACCTACATACCCTCGATATTGTTAACGGCTGTTTAAAATCGATCCCACCGGTAACCCTGAATCCCCACGGTCCAGGTCCAGGAAGAACAACGTTTTGTGGCATTCTTAGTAGGGTGCTTTGGCTTCGGTAATAAAACCAAGCGTAGGTTGCTGAAACTTTTCTCAAACTAACTTCTTCAACACTTCTTTCACGATCCTGTAACGTCCTATGTTTCCTTGATCAGGATCTTCAGCCTGTTAGACTCCTTTAAATATTTTCTTTATGACGGTTCCCCAAGCTGACGTCATGGTTGGCACAGTCTGTCAGATCTGGAAAGATGGTTTGTTAAGTATTGAGGGGTAGAGATAATAAAGGAGAAGGTAAAAGTATATTACTTTACCGAAGGTTTTAGGGGGTATAGGTAAACGTCTGATAAGGTTCTTCAGACCCGTTAATACAGCATGCTTGTAGTTTTCTACGTCGGATGTACCTAGTGCCCCAAACGAACGTTTGTGTTGTACCGTGCTTACACTGTGCATCCGCACAGAATTAAGGCATTTTATTTATTTTGTAAATTCCAGATTATGTACTGGACATGATCATTTCCGTGGCAAACACCAGTAAACACAAGTTATGTTTACTTTTATTATTAATGTATATATTAAATTCTGTATGCTTAGCAGAATAGTTGGGCGGTTGCCCTTTTTTCTGCTGAGGCCCTAGGAGATAAAAGGCTCCACTAAAAATTGTATGCTAGTTTTAAACACATATACATGAACAGACAACCAGATCGTCACTATTTACAGAGAATGAAAATATTTACAGATTGTGAACATGCGTAAATGGTCACATTATTTATACCACAGGAAGAAATATATGCCTAGTTTGAAACTTTTATTTAAACTTGGGTTTATTTATATCATGAATGCAGTTTTTAACATTTAAAATACCTCTTTTGAGCTTGTAAGTTATAAAGTGAACAGACAGATTCTATAAATTAGAGAAAGGCTCAGGAGTGCAGTGTAGTAAGTAGATAGTGCTAAGTGGAATGACACATGGAAGAAGAAACCATGAAGAGAAATATACAGTAGACATTAGAATACTTGAAGTAGAAAACAGCTGGTTTATTTGTTTATAGGTTAGTACTAGACTAACTGCCCTTTCAGGCCATTTTAAGCCTAGTCAGTTACACCATGCGAGAATCAAACCATGCACCTTGTGTCTGTAAGGTAAACACCTGATCCATTATGCTAACCTCCCACCCTAAAGAAATCATGTAACTCAGGGAATCTAACCCCAGTCTCCAACGTGATAGACAGAGATACTCATCACTATACTAATGAGGAAGACACTCAATCATCAGCCCTTGCAAGTCTTGAACCCAGGACTCTGCACACCATAACCACAGCAATGTACCACTAAGCCATCTGAGGAGTAATAGTAACAGATACGATGAATAGTAGTGTAATAGGCAAGCATTTATTATTTTCCCTAGTGACCCACTTGAGGAATTAAATTAAATATGCATTAAGTTTTTAGAACTGGCAGTGGAAAACATAAATTAAACTTTTCCATGACTTATTGAACATGGTATTGATCCGAGCACATCAATTTTGTTATCTATGTATTTTTTTAATTGTGTTTGGAATCATCTGAGCTTTGGTTCATGTCTAATTCAATCTGGTATTGACTTCTATATTTTTTACCAACATATAATAGTGAGTCTTTGTGATGGCTATTCAATTTCTATTTAAATAACGAGTTCTAAATTTGAGTTCTCAGTTGTGGTGGTGTGGTGTGTATTCGAATTAGATTATTTATGGCAGAATACCTGTCAGGTTTATTTAGAAAGGACTCACTGTGAATAATCTCTTCTCTTTTAACTGACAAATGATTATTTGAACCCAGTACATCTAAAGGTGCATTGAGGGCCACCGCTCAAATATTTTGGCCCTAGGTACCATTGTGAGGCACACAGATGTCCCACTCACCAGGTTTTGCAAGGATAAGGTCACAGTCAGGTGCTTGTCAGTGACAGGGATATATTAGATTACACACACTCAGGTCATGACTGAGCCACAAGAATCAGTACGACTCGGTCATAGTACATGTGTGAGTAGACGATCTGAGTTCTTGTATTGACTATATGAAGACAGACATACTAGAGCTCTCGAACTGTGCATCCCAGGCTGGTATGAGCCCAGCATTGAGCAGCATTCTAACTTATCCAAGGATGACACCACAATATGAACAAAAGACAATTTACTTTAATAATTGGTCTATATTTTGGTGTCATTTAAAAGGGGCTGCAATATTTGTCAGCCTGAGAGGATAGGGTTGACAGTCCACTCAGCTTTGGCAAGAATGGGCTACAGTTGTCCCCTCTTGGCTTTCAAATACTGGTTAAAACCTTATCCACCCCCATAGTGCCTTTTTTAGGTATTATCAACCAGATAAACCTTCCGACATAGCAAAACCAAACCAAGAAAATCTAAAGGTGTTACTGCTCAGTGCCAGGAGTCTAAACAAGAAACTGCACTCCCTGCAAATTTTCCTCACCGTGGAGAATGTAGACATCTGTACAGTTGCTTAGACATAATTTAAATCCACAAATATTATCTTGGCATTGCAGGGCTATAATGCCTTCCACACATTTAGACTTGAAAAAAGGTAGAGGTCTCTCAATTTATTTCAAAAACAAACACGCCTCAAGGCTGAAACAAACACACCTCAAGGCTGGTCAAACAGTATGACATGTTTTACTTCCCCATGTCCAAATTACCACAGGCAAATTCCCTTACCATATCTTTGCAAGCAAGCAATAGTTCCCCCTCTATACTCTAAGAAATCCATAGCATGTACTTATACTGGAGTTACTCCCTTTTCATCCCAACACCATATTCTTGAGCGACTTTAAATACCCCAATATAAACTGGGAATCATACACAAACCCTAACGTGCAGGTCCAGAGATTCTTAGACTTTGTAAACACAAATATCTTGAATCAGAAAATCTGTATGCCCACTAAGGGCGCTGACATGCTTGACATAGTCCTCTCCAGCATATGGGAGTATTGTGCCACCCCCAACCAAGTGTGTTGTCCTCACTAGTCAGGACCAACCAGTTAAGCTGTCTCCTTTGAAGTGACAATAAAACTTGCGACACAAGCTAACCCTGGAACTTTTAGAATTTAGAACAAGGCAAACGTCCAACTTCTAAGCGACACCATGGCAAAATTTCAAGCACCCCCCAACACAGGAAACAGTGTTTCCTACATTGAGTCATTCACAAGAACCCTGTACAGTCATGTATACAACAGCATAGAGGCTGCAGTACCTACCCAAAATAAATTCACTACAAACTCACAAAACAAACCAACCTGGTGGAATCACAACTTAAATAGATTTTATAACAAAAGGAAGAAAATCCTGGCCAAAAACAGGAAGTGCAATGCCTGACAACTTAAGAACTCCCTCAACAAATCGAATAAACAACTCAGGGGACTGATTAAGTCAACCAAAGTCAAACTTGAGGTAAAAGTTGCCACCCAGGCTAAGGAAACCACAAAGGATTCTTCAGTTATGTTTGAAACCTGAAAGGCAGTACACAGCAGTGTGCCAAACTACTTGTAAGTAGAGCCACCTATACTGAGCCTGAGCAAAGAACAAACCTAATGGTCAATAAATTCAACTGAAATTTTATCTGACTTTCTCCCAGAAGCACCTCTTTAAGAATACCCCCAACCGTAGCTCCCCCAACTATCACTAGGGAAAAGATTCTTAATGCACTCCCCAGGACAAAGAACACTGCATCGATGGGACTTAATAATATCCCAGGATGCCTTCTTAATAGCATGAAGCATGACCTTTTGGGACTGTAGAAACACTGTTCAGTTGTAGCCTCCACACAGGCTTTGTGCCAAGCAAATGGAGGACTGCATCTGTTATCCCACTATACAATGGCAGGCCATCCGTGGACCCAGGAATCTACCTACTCATAATCCTAACTAGTGTTGAATGCAAATCCATGGAAAGAATTATCATGGATATGATAAATAACAACATAAAAACCTTTAGACACTGGATCCAACTCAGTTTGGTTTAATCAAGGGAAGTTCATGTCTGCTAAGACTGGTGGAGTTTTTCAAGAAGGTCACCAAAGTAGTAGATGAGGGCAGAATGGTACATACTGCCTACCTGAACCTGTCCAAAGCATTCAACAAAGTTCTCCACTCTGGCATTGTAAACAAGCTTACTGAATTAGGTATAAGCCTGTTGGATAGTGAACTGGCTCACAGATAAAACCCAGTAAGTTAAGATATGGGAATCTACCTGCAAAACAGCTAGTAAGCTGAGTCAGGGCTTGGAGCAGAGGCCATTCCTGTTTGGCAACTACTTCTGTGAAGTCAAGGTTAATGTCAGAGGCCTCTGGTTGACCAAATTCATAGATAGTTGTAAATTAGGTTCAGTCATTGAATCCCAGTAAGACTTAAACACTCTCCAAGAGGGCCCAACATAGACTAATAACTGGTACTGCAGTCACAGTCTCAAACTCAATGTTAAGAAGTGCATAATAATATCCTTTAGTAAGGCAACCATCCCTGCAAATTACTTCATTGATAATACACCCCTAAGAGTAGACCCATTAGTCGAGATTGGGGAACACATGTAGACAGTGATTTGGCCTTTGACCATCATGTGTTTACAGTAGTAAAAAAATCATTCCATGTTGCTCAACTTATAAGCAAGATTATGGCATCCAAGTCCAAAAATGTCATTGCTCTATTGTACTATGAACTCATAAAACAAATCATTGAGTACATTGCACCCCTTGGTATGGACTTGTCCAGGCATATGCAATAAATGGAGGTACAACAGAGATTCCTCACAAAAATAATACATGCTGCAGAAAACAAGTTTTATCCAGACCACCTCAAAGCATTTTCCTTATATTCCATCTCTTACAGGCTGCTGAGGGGTGACCTATGCCTGACCTACAAAGCACCCTCTGATACAACCTTAATGGACCTGTTGCACATCTGGAAAGCAAATAGCACCAGAAATACCCGATCCATGGAGCTAAACCTAGCCTGCATCATAAATAGGACATGTTGGAGGAACAAGTATGTGACTCAGAGGCTGCCCTTGGAACAGTCTTCCTATCCATGTGAAGCAAAGTTCTTCTCTGCACTTATTCAAACTTGGATCAGTGGATGTGGAATAGCACATTTACCCATGGTCTGGCACCTATGTCTGTTAGAGAGAGAGAAAGCGGTAAATGCTCAACGACTCATGTCCAAGCTTGTATATCCCTCACATAACCTATGGAACTAATACCTTTCTAATATTTCTGGGAAGCATGGCTAGGCTTAAACAGGCCCTTTAGAGTTGTTAGCCTAGTATTCACCTATGATCCTATGATAAAACCTTGGGAGAATGCTAATCAAAACAGATACACTCTCCAAGGTCGCAAAACACAACATTTTTTTTTTTGCAGGGAGCAAAGTCCCCTGCACTCTCCATGCGGGAGAAATCCCCATCACCTAACTGTATGAATTTACACGTACACACACACACACACACACACACACACACACACACACACGCATGCACACACACACACACACACACACACACACACATACACACTCACACACCTAAACCAAAATTCCAATAACCACAAACTCATAGAACAGGGATAAATAACAGGATGTCATTGATCTTTCAGGTTTGATATCATAAGTGTTGATCAGCTGTTCCACAGCAAACAGCATGACACCGATTTAGAATATTGTGAACCATTCTGAGTTGATTCAGACACAGTATATGTTGTAGTTTGAGCCAATATAATTTCTTTTGTGTGGTAGAATGGTGAGTTCTGTTTTGAACATTTGCAGCAAACATTTAATGATGATGTTATAGTTTATTTAGCTGGGTGAGTTGCCTGGATGTTAGTTATGAAAGAGGGTGCATACGGGAGACTGGGTAGGAGAAAGTGGTAGGTAGTAGCTACATGAGCATAGCTTGTTAGATATGGTTTGGATTTATATAACAGTCCAAGATTTTTATTTGTCTTGTTGACTACAATTGATGTGCTAATCAAAGCTCAGATTATGGTCAGCGATAACCTCTAGTCTAGTACTTTAATTTGAGCTGTTTTCTACCTGAAGTATAGGCTATGTCTTACAGAACTGGATAATGAAGTAATGTAGGTTTAGAGACAATCAACGTTTTGAACAGGTTGACGAGATGAACAGCTGTTTCTGCTGCTCCAGAATGGGCAACGACTGTCGTATGCTCATTATCTCAAGGCGACGAAGGACACAAAATAACATGAAGGAAAAGGATGAAAGAATAGAGGATCCCATTCCCTTACTATTACTTTCAGCTTGTTTTGATGGTAGGCTAACTACATTAATGCTAACCTTTTCTTTTGGGATCACTCTATAATATAAAATATCGGGAAATGACTTAAGGCCAGCAAGGCATGCCTGCCAGCTATGCCTCGTTATGAAAAGAAGTTTCATATGTGAGTCTCCACATTTCGATATTCTACTGTTTCACATTAAGAAGGTTTGTCACACATTCATTGTTAAGATTTTTAACATATATCAATGGAAATAATATTGAATTGTACCAGTTCATCAGCAGAACTTTGTGTAAGTATTGTGAGCTGCCCTGTTAAAGCTTATAGGCATGTGTTTTACAATTTGCCCATTTGTTCCACATTATGAGTGGCATCATTCTATAAGGTCCATGATGATTTCCTCTTTTTAAGAATTACAGACATTGCTTATGCCGTCTGCAAATAAGTCTTATCTTCTTACATAAAGAATTGGGGTAAACATGAAAAATAATCAGGGCAAACCTTCCAAAATAGGAATAGTTTTGATGTATTTATACTACTGACATAATATCAATTAACATGCATTTTCTGAAGTAAGATAAGAATGTGACCATAACAATTATTTGTTATATGTAATCCAATTTTCTCAAAAAAAAAAAATTAGGAGGAAGTAAGCAATTTTTGAGCCAGTATCAGAGACTGGTTGTACTATGAATTGCTGGCTTCTATATGTTGGCAATCTAAAATGCCAAAAAATAATGGCCAAAATGTAGAAGGGCAAAAAAACTAACTTTTAAGTGCTTTTTTGCAGGGGGGAAAGCCCATCTGCCC